>NC_092772.1:49235632-49265632 GCF_047496795.1 Chiloscyllium punctatum
AGGGACATGCCTCACGAGGGAGGGGTTGGGCGCCCGTACGCGTTGGGGCTTTGAAGGATGAAGGGTGAGCTGATGGAAGCTGATGAGACCCTCGCGGGGGTTGGGGGGGGGGGGGGGAGATTGTTATGAGGGGTGGGGGAAAGGGGTGTTGCTGTGTCTGAATCCACTGGATTCCAGGTTATTGTCCGTCAGGTCTGTTTGAGACCTTCAACTCT
The DNA here is from genome assembly GCF_047496795.1 of Chiloscyllium punctatum. Classification (NCBI taxonomy): domain Eukaryota; kingdom Metazoa; phylum Chordata; class Chondrichthyes; order Orectolobiformes; family Hemiscylliidae; genus Chiloscyllium; species Chiloscyllium punctatum. The sequence goes on from NC_092772.1 coordinate 49,235,848, forward strand.
CGGAGCGCTACCCCATGTTCAGATTTCTAACTGCGTCCACCCCTGTCTGACACTGGTACCTCCACACTTTTGGGAGGGAGGGGAGATGTGGAGCAGTTGCTTCCCTTTGTGTGGAAGACTCAGGATTGGGGGGAGGGGTGCAATCGCATTGAAGGTGGGAGGTAGGGCCAGAGGACAGTGGGATGTTTTCACCCAGTGGTTAATGTCTCCCAAATGGAGCTAATCCTATTCGGCTGTGTTTGGTCCGTACCCCTCAAAACCCTTCCCTGTCCATGTACCCATCCAAATGTCTTTTACATCTACGCACCGAGGGTCCAACAGCACAGAAACAGACCCTTTGGCCCACCCAGTCCGTGCTGACCATAATCCCAAACTAAACTCGTCCCACCTGCCCATCTCCGTCCAAACCTTTCCTCTCCATGCCCTTATCCAAATGGTTTTTCAACGTTGGAACTGTCCCCACACCCCCTCCCACTTCCTCAGGAAGGTCAGGGATGTGGAGGTTGGGTTGAGGTGGGTTGTTTGTCAGTGAGGGGACGGAGCGTAGGCCGAATGGTGGTGTATCAGGGCAGCCTGGATTTCGTTGCAGCACCGAGCAGACTCACCAGTGGGCTGATGGGGGTACTTGAGGGAGGGCAAATGTGCTGAGCGCCTGGACCTAACAGCGGGATTTCAGGAGCAAACAGGAAGGGGACCTGTTTGTCTCCATACTGTCAGTGTAGCACTGTCGGAGGGTCAGTGCTGAAGGAGTGCCGCACTGTCGGAGGGTCAGTGCTGAGGGAGTGGGCACTGTCGGAGGGTCAGTGCTGAGGGAGTGCCGCACTGTCGGAGGGTCAGTGCTGAGGGAGTGGGCACTGTCGGAGGGTCAGTGCTGAGGGAGTGGGCACTGTCGGAGGGTCAGTGCTGAGGGAGTGCCGCACTGTCGGAGGGTCAGTGCTGAGGGAGTGCCGCACTGTCAGAGGGTCAGTGCTGAGGGAGTGGGCACTGTCAGAGGGTCAGTGCTGAGGGAGTGCCGCACTGTCGGACGGTCAGTGCTGAGGGAGTGCCGCACTGTCGGAGGGTCAGTGCTGAGGGAGTGCCGCACTGTCGGAGGGTCAGTGCTGAGGGAGTGCCGCACTGTCGGAGGTTCAGTGCTGAGGGAGTGGACGTTGTCGGAGGGTCAGTGCTGAGGAAGTGCCGCACTGTCGGAGGGTCAGTGCTGAGGGAGTGCCGCACTGTCAGACGGTCAGTGCTGAGGGAGTGGACGTTGTCGGAGGGTCAGTGCTGAGGGAGTGGACGTTGTCAGAGGGTCAGTGCTGAGGGAGTGCCGCACTGTCGGACGGTCAGTGCTGAGGGAGTGGACGTTGTCGGAGGGTCAGTGCTGAGGGAGTGCCGCACTGTCGGATGGTCAGTGCTGAGGGAGTGCCGCACTGTCGGAGGGTCAGTGCTGAGGGAGTGCCGCACTGTCGGACGGTCAGTGCTGAGGGAGTGGACGTTGTCGGAGGGTCAGTGCTGAGGGAGTGCCGCACTGTCGGAGGATCAGTGCTGAGGGAGCGGGCACTGTCGGAGGGTCAGTGCTGAGGGAGTGCCGCACTGTCGGAGGGTCAGTGCTGAGGGAGTGGGCACTGTCGGAGGGTCAGTGCTGAGGGAGTGCCGCACTGTCGGAGGGTCAGTGCTGAGGGAGTGCCGCACTGTCGGAGGTTCAGTGCTGAGGGAGTGGACGTTGTCGGAGGGTTAGTGCTGAGGGAGTGCCGCACTGTCGGAGGGTCAGTGCTGAGGATGAGTGTAAATGATGCCCTGGCCACTATCTCGAAGAGGAGATTAGTCTCTGTGGTCCTATGGATAATATTCACTTTCCAATGGTCCGGTTTGAAGCTCTGGGCCAGTTATCAGATTCCCTATTGTGGGATCTTGCCTTGCTTGTCTCCATACTGTCTGTCTCTCCCTTTGAAGGCGCAGGGCGGAGGGCGTTCCCATGAATCGCCTCCAGCTCTATCCCCACGGTCTTTCGCAACCCCCGTGGGCCCATCCCTGACTCAGAGCGTGTCTGTGCTGTCAAGTCCCTGCATTGCCTTCTGACTCAGTCAGCAGTGACGCAACCTCCCTAACTCATGAAGGGTGCGATGGGGGGGGGGGGGGGGGAGGGGAAGGTTGTGGCAGGGGTCATGACGCTCCTTTCAGACACATGGGCTGCAGCAGAGAAGACCATCAGAGCACAGGAGCAGAAATTAGGCCATTCGGCCCATTGAGTCTGCTCCACAATTCTATCATGGCCGATAAGTTTCTCAACTTCATTCTCCCATCTTCTCCCCATTAACCGTTGATTCACTTGATAATCAAGTGCCTATCTATCTCCGTGTTAAATATACTCAGTGACCTGGCCCCCACCTGGGTGTGAATTCCACACATTCCCCACTCTCTGGCTGAAGGAGTCTCTCCTTATCTCTGTTCTAAAGGGTCTTCCCTTTACTCTGAGGCTGTGCCCTCGGGTCCTAGTCTCTCCGACCAATGGAAACATCTTCCCAACATCCACTCTGTCCAGGCTGTACGGTATTCTGTAAGCTTCAATCCCATCCCACCCCCTCATCGTTTTATACTCCATTTATTATAGACCCAGAGACCTCGCACGTTATACCTCACATTCCCAAAACGAGGACCTTGGTCCATCGTCAGTCAGAAATAAACCCCCAACAGTTCTTAACCTACACCAGGCCCACAGCCTGAAACACTTTGGCGTTGCCGGTGCGACACAGAGTCACACAGCACGGGCACAGACCCTTCGGCCCAACTCATCCACACCGACCAGTTTTCCCAAACGGGAACTAATCCAATTCGGCTGTGTTTGGCCCCTATCCCTCAAAACCCTTCCCTGTCCAGGTACCCATCCAAGTGTCTTTTAAATCAAAGTACCGAGAGTCATAAAGTCCTACAGCACAGACACAGACCCTTCGGCCCATCCAGTCCGTGCTGACCCTAACCCCCAAACTAACCCAGTCCCCCGTGCCTACTCCTGGCCCCATCTCCCTCCAACCCTTTCCTGTCCATGTCCTTATCCAAATCCCTTTTAAATGTTGTAACTGTCCCCCCCCCCCCCCCCCCCCCCCACTTCCTCAGGAAGGTCATTCCACACACGGACCACCCTCTGGGGAAAACAGTTGCCCCTCGTGTCTTTTTAAATCTCTCTCCTCTCCCCTTATACATGTGCCCCCCTGGTCTTCCAATCCCCCCCCCACCCTGGGGGGAATAGACCCCCACCATTCACCCTCTCTGTCCCCCTCATGGTTTTATAAACCTCTATAAGGTCACCCCTCAGCCTCCTACGCTCCGGGGAAAAAACTCCCAGCCTATCCAGCCTTTTGTTATAACTCCAACCCTCCCATTCCCGGCAACATCCTGGGAAATCTCTCCGGAACCCTCTCCAGTTTAATAATATCCTTCCTGTAACAGGGTGACCAGAACTGGACACAGTATTCCAGAAGGGGCCTCACCAATGTCCTGTACAACCTCAACATGACCTTCCCAACTCCTACACTCAAAGGGCTGAGCAATGAAGGGGAGTGTGCGAAACCCCTTCGTAACCCCCCTGTCTGTATGTGATGGAAACTTTATCGATGTGATGGAAACGCACCCTCTGTTTGCCCATTTCCCACCTTTCGTAAACCTTCAGGACAAACGTAAGGGTGCCCAATTTCTCAGCACTGGCTAATTTACACAGACTGGTTTCTGGTGGCTAGGCTACAATCTTGTCTTGAGGGTAACAATACACTCTGCCCCACCTCCCAAAAGTGCCCACTTATTTTTGAAAACACTGCAGGAATTCAGTACATTCATTTGAATTGATGTGAAAGAGTCCGTCCTTGTAAATATAGTATGCTTCCAGCGATGAGGCATGTTATGGGCTTTCTGATTTATTGTTGGTTACAGTCTCCATCGGCACGGGCAGGATAATTCTACAAGTCCTGCCCACTCCTTCAAACAACCAACAGCTGCTCTCGTTCTGGGCTATTGCAAAGCGTAGGCATATGACACCTCTGTATACCTGGTAGAACTGACATTCACCCGCAGTGCCAATCTGAGTCAGTTTGCCTGCTGGCCAGCCCAGTCTGCGGTATCTCTTGGGATCACCGGCATTTGGCCCGAATCGGGGGTTATTGTAGCAAAGAGTGCTCTTGGGATTATTCAGTAAGTGCTGTCCATCCCCATGCCAAAACCCCCTGTCCCCACCCTCTCTCTCTCTCGTCAGCCCTCCCTCTCACCGCAGGCTGTCGAATTCCCGATTGGGGTAACTCTCCGGCTCTCCTCGGCCAGCTCCCCTTCCCAAAATCCGTCGCCAAGTGCCCGCTCCGCTTCACTATGCTTGGGAAGGATGAATAAATTCTCCGCAGTTCATCCGGAATTTGGTGCACTGTGGGCAGGGGGGGGGGACACTCTGTCCCCGTTGTCACAGCAGGAGTCAACGTCTCCATCTTCGGTTCCGAGCACGTCGATCCTGACCGGAGCATTCCTGCCCGTGCTTCTGGAGGAGGTGCTGGGCTGGAATGCCGAGGGAGAGATGGCGCTGTTATCCTCCACTTGGAGAGACCGCTGGGTTTGTGAATTCGACAGTTTTCCGGACAGGAAGAGGTATCAGTGCGGTTGTGGAAAGGGGGGGCAAAGAAGGAGATGTCCAGGAACGCAAGGGATGCAGCATCAGTTGGGGATGGATGAGGAGAGGCGATGGCCAGTGGTATTATGGTTGGACTGTTAATCCTGAGACCCAGGTAACGCTGGGGGGTGGGGGGGCTGGGTTCAAATTCTGCTACAGTAACATATTAAACTCAATAAATGTCTGGAATTAAGAAGTGAATGATGATCGTGAATCCATTGTCGGTAAATCCCATCTGGTTCACTAATGTCCTAAAGGGGAGGAAACTGCCAGCCCTACCTGGTCTGGGCCAACACGTGACTCCAGACCGACAGTGATGTGGTTGACTCTGAACTGCCCCCACCTGGACAATCAGGGATCGGCAATAAATGCTGGGTCTAACCAGCCACACCCACATCCCCCGAATGAATTATTTGAAGGAACCAGTGAAGGGCTTGAGTTTAAAATTGAAGCACAGTGTGGGAGGTTAAGGATTGCAGCATCAGTCAGGGTCAGTTCGCTCAGCACGCTGGGTGGGCCAGATTGTTCAAGCATTGTGATAGCCGCCGCACCGTGGGTTCAGTTCCTGCTCTGGCTGACCAATCCATGAAGGGTCTCCCCCTTGCCTGAGACATGACGATCCTTAACTTTCAACCGCGGTCAGAGATAGGTAGCTCTCTCACGGCTTCACCATGCTGCCTTGTTGGTGATAATGTTCACAAAGGAAACAGTTGAACAGATGAGTCTGGGTGGTTCAAAAGATGGTCAGGGATCCTATCCTGGTCAGTGACATTTTTCAAACCGGGGTGGCAAATATTTGAGGGAGGTGCAGCATTGCTTGCGATGATGTGCTGGACTCAAACATTCGGCCCCTCGCTGGTTGCTTACTTTGACCTGGTTCTCTGGAGAGCGATTTTACCAACTGCAAGAGAGTACGGGAGAGAGAAGGGGATTACACTTCACCATGAAGTCACCGACATAACGCTCCTTTCAGATACACGGACTCCTTCGTACCACCATTCAGTCAACATTGTGGAACGACCGAGTGGATAGGTGCTCACTCACCCTGTGTGGAATATATCAACAAGCTCATCAGGACGATGCCAGAGGCCACGGTTATGATGATGAGCAGGTAATGATGTCTCCTCGGCAGAGCCCAGTCTGTACTGCACTGCGGGAAGCTTGGAGATGCTGGAGAGGGGAACAATTCAGTGTAGGTAAGGGCATTACAGTATTCACAGGCAAGACACAGGCTCACACTCACACACTCACACATACACACACACACACTCTCACACATTCACACACACACTCACACACTCAGACACACACACACTCACACATTCACACACACACACACACTCACACATTCACACACACACAGACACACACACACACTCTCACACAACACACACATTCACACACAGACACACACACACACTCACACAGACACTCACAGACACTCACACACACAAACTCACATACACACACAGACACACACACTCACACACACTGACACAGACACACACACTCACGCACACTCTCACAGACACACTTACACAAACAGACTCACACACACAGATACACATACACACACGGACTCACACACACATACATACACGCACACACACACATTCACACACACAAACACACACTCACACACAAACAGACACAGACACAGACACACACTCACACTCACAAACCCACAGACTCACACACACTCTCTCCCACACACAGACACAAACACACACACACACACTCACACACACATGCTCTCACACACTCACATACACAGACACCCACACAGACACACACACATACACAGACACACACAGACACACACACACACACAGACACACTCACACACACACTGGCACACACACACTCACACTCACACCCTCACACACACACTCACATACACATTCACACACACTCACACACACAGACACACATAGACACACACACACTCACACACAGACACACACACACTGACACACACTCACACACGCACTCACACACACACTCACACAGACACACACACTCACATTCACACACTCACACACAAACACACACACAGACACACACACCCACCCACACACAGACACACCTACACACACACAGACACACACACACACTCACACACAGACACACTCACACACAAATACACACACACACAAATACACCCCCTCACACACACACAATCAGACACACACACACACACACACACACAAATACACACACCCACACCCACACACACACACACACAAATACACACACCCACACCCACACACACACACACACACACACACACAAATACACACACCCACACCCACACACACACACAGACACACACACACACACAAATACACACACCCACACCCACACACACAGACACAGGCACACACACACTCACACCCACACACTCTCTCTCTCACTCATACACACACTCACACACACACACCCATCTCCAGTCTGAAAGGTGCAGCAAAGGAGCCGCATGGACATTAGAATCGATCTGCCTCGATGCTGCCGTCCAGGGAGGGTTTGATACCCATTCCTGCGACTCTCTGCAAACATTTCATCATCCCAACATCCAACCGCATTGGAAAGCACTTCGGCAAATACTGGCTCGACAGATTCCTGGGATCTGATCGGAGTTGCAGGCTATCTTGCCAGGAAAGGTTGGACAGGCTGGACACATAGCCAAAAAACGCGAGGGGGTTTAGGATCTCGAGGGGACAAGATGACACACTTTAAAAAAAAGGAAGATTACCCCCATTTAAATCGGGCAGGGGGAGAGCGTTCATCAAAAGGATGTGGTACCGGTCCCTTCGGAAGACAGCAATGGAGGTTAAGTCAATCAATATTTACAAAGTAGAACAGATATCTCCTCAACCAGCAAGGTGATCAAAATAGATCACAATTAAGGGCAACGTGCAGTTGAGGTCTGAAGATAGGTCTGATAAGTGGCAAGTTACATTCACATCGCGCCAGAACCTAATGGTAAGATCCTAGGGCGTGTTGCTGAGCAACGAGACCTTGGAATGCAGGTTCATAGTTCCTTGAAAGTGGAGTCGCAGGTCGATAGGATAGTGAAGGCAGCGTTTGGTATGCTTTCCTTTACTGGTCAGGGTATTGAGTACAGAAGTTGGGAGGTCATGTTGCGGAAATTGGTTAGGCCACGTTTGGAATATTGCGTTCTATTCTGGTCTCCCTGCTACAGGAAGGATGTTATGAAACTTGAAAGGGTTCAGAAAAGATGTACATGGATGTTGCCAGGGGCAACGTTTTCACCCAGAGGGGGGTACGTGTATGGAATGAGCTGCCAGAGGAAGTGGTGGAGGCTGGTTCAATTGCAACATTTAAAAGGCATCTGGATGAGGACATGAACAGGAAGGGTTTGGAGGAATATGAATATGGGCCAAGTGCTGGCAAATGGGACGAGATTGGGTTAAGATATCTGGTCGGCATGGATGGGTTGGACCGAAGACTCTAAGACTCTTTGACTCTATGACAAAGTACATGGGAACACCACCCCCCTGCAACTTCCCCTCCGAGCCCCTCACCCTCCCGACTTGGAAATGTATCGGCCGTTCCTTCCTGGGTCAGAATCTTGGGATTCCCTCCCTCAGGGACATTGTGGATCTACCCTACAGCACATGGACTGCAGCGGGTCAAGAAGGCAGCTCACCCCCACCTTCCCAAAGGGGGGGGCAACTAGGGACAAGGGGGGGGGTGATAAATGTTGACCCAGCAGTGATGCCATCAGCCCCTTGAGTGAATTGAAAAGATGTCTCACTGACTTCATACCCACTATTTTGTCCATTCTCCCAGTGCCCCTCTAATAAACCCGCAGTATTCCATCCTGAAAACCTTGCTTTCAGTTTGATTTCATCCTTGCCCTGCCACTGAAACCTTCTCTCGATCTGTACCTTGCACTCTCTCGTAGTTATTCACTCTCCTGTTACCTTTTACACACCGCGACTTGCAATCTCCAATCTGCCTTAGCCTTTCCCTAACCCTGCTCCGACTTCCTCTCCCTGCATTCGAATCGCAAAACTATACCCGTAACCGTCTCGAGCTTCTGAACTGAACACAAAAGCCCAGAGTTGCTGTAGCTCTTTCTGGTTGGATCTGAAATTGTAGCGTACACGTGATTGTTTAGTAAAGTGCTGTCCACTTGTAGGATCGGAGCTAACAGGAGGCAACACCCAAACAGAGCGCGCAAAGTTTGATAAATGACATTAAGGTAGCAACGCAACGCCACCTAATAGGCTCAGACTTTGCGTCTGGCTGTTCAGTTGATTGGTGACCAGGCAGGTGTAGATCCCACAGTCCTCTGCACCGAGCATGTACAGCTCAAGAGTCTGTCCAGAATTCCCAATGGACACTCTCTCCGTCTCCGTGATGTTCTTCCTGTCCTTAGTCCAGGAGAATTCCGGTTGTGTGCCACCTTCCGCAGAGCAACTGAGAGTTATGTTCCGCATGGCGTTGGTAACGTTGGGGGTCATGGTGACCGTGACCCCTGCAATGCGCTCTGGGAACAGAAAGGACTGAAACGTTACAATTGGACAGGCTAAGATGGAGTAAAGCTCTCTCTACACTGTCCCCCCATCAATCACTCGCAGGACAGGGACAGCACAGGGTTAGATACAGAGTAAAACTTCCTCTACACTGTCGCCCCATCAAACACTCCCAGGGACAGGGACAGCACGGAGGTAGATACAGAGTAAAGCTCCCTCTACACTGTCCCCCCATCAAATACTCCAAGGAACAGAGACAGCATGGGGTAAGATACAGAGTAAAGCTCCCTCTACACTGTCCCCCATCAAATACTCCCAGGGACAGGGACAGCACGGGGTTAGATACAGAATAAAGTTTCCTCTACACTGTCTCCCCCATCAAACACTCCCAGGGACAGGGACAGCATGGGGTTAGATACAGAGTAAAGCTCACTCTACACTGTCCCCTATCAAACACTCCCAGGGACAGGGACAGCACAGGGTTCGATACAGAGTAAAGCTCCCTCTACACTGTCCCCCCATCAAACACCCCCAGGGACAGGGACAGCACAGGGTTAGATAACCATAAAAACTGTAGGTGCTTTCCTGTATTAACACCAAAAATTACACCGACCAGAGTTTTGGATTAGATTAGATTAGGTTCCCTACAGTATAAACACAGGCCCTGTGGCCCAACAAGTCCCACCCAGACCCATTCCCCTAACCTACAGTTATCCCCGACTAATGCATCTAACACTATGAGCAATTTAGCATGGCCAATTCACCTGGATCATCTCTCTCCACTCCCACACATCCCAAGGACCATCACTGGCCACCTCTCTCTCAACTCCATGGTAGCCAGTCATCATATGCCTGTCACAATCTTCACCATCATTAAGATTAGATTAGAATAGATTACAGTGTGGAAACAGGCCCTTCGGCCCAACAAGTCCACACCGACCCGCCGAAGAGCAACCCACCCATTCCCCTACATTTGCCCCTTACCTAACACTACGGGCAACTTAGCATGGCCAATTCACCTGACCCTGCACATCTTTGGACTGTGGGAGGAAACCGGAGCACCCGGAGGAAACCCACGCAGACACGGGGAGAACGTGCAAACTCCACGCAGTCAGTCGCCTGAGGCGGGAATTGAACCCGGGTCTCTGGCGCTGAGAGTTTTCCAACACCATTACCCCTAATCACCAGTGCTTACTATCTCCTCATTATTGATTCCTTTCACCTTGTCCTATTCAGATACCTCAACCTCATTTCGAAACCCTGATCACTTCTGTTGAACCCACGTACCGAGTTGTCCCATTGTGTTATGACATATGAGCGTCACAAAGTCCTACAGCATGGAAACAGACCCTTCAGCCCATCCAATCCATGCTGACCCTAATCCCCAAACTAAACTCGCCCCCCCCCCCCCGCCTGCTCCTGTCCCATCTCCCTCCAACCCTTTCCTGTCCATGTCCTTATCCAAATCCCTTTTAAATGTTGTAACTGTCCCCACCCCCCCCCCCCCTCCCCCACTTCCTCAGGAAGGTCATTCCACACACAGACCACCCTCTGGGGAAAACAGTTGCCCCTCATGCCCTTCTTAAATCCCTCTCCTCTCACCTTAAGAAATATGCTGCCTCATTTTGAAATCCCCCACCCCAGGGGAAAAGACAGCGGCTATTCACTTCATTTATCCCTCTCATGATTTATAAACCTCTACAAGGTCACCCCCTCAGCCTCCTACGCTCCGGGGAAAACAGCCCCAGCCTATCCAGCCTTTCTGTATAACTCAAACCCTCTCATTCCTGGCAACGTCCTGGGAAATCTCTCCGGAGCCCTCTCCAGTTTAATAATATCCTTTTCCCTTGTTGTTCTACTCGTTTGCAAGCTCCTAATTAATTATTGAGCACCTCAATCGAATCTGTCTGTGTTCCAGGCTCTGAAAGTCTTTCTAGCTCTCACATTGTATTTACCTCCTGTGTGCATCACCTTACGGTCTGGAGCCCTGCATCTTGCACCCTTTGATGGGCAGGGACAGTGACGACACATGACTGGGGAACGTTTTCTCAAATCTCTTCGACGGCATTACCTTTCCCTCTCCAAAGGCAACGTCTCCAGTTTCTCCCACCTACCCTCATCACTGAAGCTTCTCATCTCAGTGTCCATTCCTGCAACTCGGATCTGCACTCTCTCTCTCCATGGCGTACACACGTCCTTCTTAAACTGAGGAGTGGACAATACTCCAACTGAAGACTAACGAGTGTCTTGTACATAGATGAGATTAGATTCCCTAGAGTATGGAAACAGGCCCTTCGGCCCAACAAGTCCACACCGACCCACAGAGCCATTCCCCTATATTTACTCCCTGACTATCGCACCTAACACAACAGGACAATTTCCCATGGCCAATCCACCCTAACCTGCACATCCCTGGGCACTATGGGACAATTCCCCATGGCCAATCCACCCTAACCTGCACATCCCTGGACACTATGGGACAATTCCCCATGGCCAATCCACCCTAACCTGCACATCCCTGGACACTATGGGACAATTCCCCATGGCCAATCCACCCTAACCTGCACATCCCTGGGCACTATGGGACAATTTCCCATGGCCAATCCACCCTAACCTGCACATCCCTGGACACTATGGGACAATTCCCCATGGCCAATCCACCCTAACCTGCACATCCCTGGACACTATGGGACAATTCCCCATGGCCAATCCACCCTAACCTGCACATCCCTGGACACTATGGGACAATTCCCCATGGCCAATCCACCCTAACCTGCACATCCCTGGACACTATGGGACAATTTCCCATGGCCAATCCACCCTAACCTGCACATCCCTGGGCACGATGGGACAATTTCCCATGGCCAATCCACCCTAACCTGCACATCCCTGGACACTATGGGACAATTCCCCATGGCCAATCCACCCGAACCTGCACATCTTTGGACTGTGGGAGGAAACCAGAGCACCTGGAGGAAACCCACGCAGACACAGGGAGAATGTGCAAACTCCACACAGACCTTCACCCGAGGTTGGAATCAAACCTGGATCCCTGCTGCTGTGAGGTAGCAGTGCTAACCACTGAGCCACCGTGCCACCCAACTGGCTCAACATCACCTTCCTGGTTCTTGTACTCCGTGCCTCAACAATAAACCGAAGACACTGTCTGCTTTATTTACCGCTCTCTCTCTGCGTCCGTCCTGCCAATTGGAATGACTGACCGCACACATACATCGTGCACTCCTTTTCAGTTTTACCATCTGGTTTGGATTATCGCTCCCCGCTGTTGCTACCAAAATACAGCGCTCCTTCTCTGAACTGAATGTCAGAGGTCAGGAATGAATGATAGGTGGGGATAGTCCCTAAAGAGAGAGAAGAGCAGTTGGACAGACAAAGGGGTGGATAATGATCCGGCTGGGAACTGTTAATGGAGACTGCCCGTGGCTAACAATAGGGAACGTGACATGACAGTTTGTATGCTAACAGGACAGGCAGCATCCGTGGGGCAGGAAAATCGACATTTCAGGCAAAAGCCCTTCATCGGGAATGATGCTGACAGCCTCGGGGGGTGGAGAGATAAATGGGAGGGGGATGGGGATGGGGTGGGAGCAGGGAGCTGAGAGTTCAATAGGTGGATGGAGGTGGGGTGAAGGTGATAGGTCAGAGGGGAGGGTGGGAGTGGATAGGTGGAAAAGAAGACAGGCAGGTAGGACAGGTCATGGGGACGGGGCTGAGCTGGAAGTTTGAAACTAGGGTGAGGTGGGGGAAGGGGAAATGAGGAAACTGTTGAAGTCCACATTGATGCCCTGGGGTTGAAGTGTTCCGAGGCGGAAGATGAGGCGTTCTTCCTCCAGGCGTCTGGTGGTGAGGGAGCGGCGGTGAAGGAGGCCCAGGACCTCCATGTCCTCGACAGAGTGGGAGGGGGAGTTGAAATGTTGGGCCACGGGGTGGTGTGGTTGATTGGTGCGGGTGTTCCGGAGATGTTCCCTAAAGCGCTCTGCTAGGAGGCGCCCAGTCTCCCCAATGTAGAGGAGACCACATCGGGAGCAACGGATACAATAAATGATATTAGTGGATGTGCAGGTGAAACCTTGATGGATGTGGAAGGCTCCTTTAGGGCCTTGGATGAGCCAGACCAACAGGCTGCTCTCTCGTTCGAGAGAGGGGACTAGCCATGATTTAAACTGAGGTTCACCATCCTTCAGGACAGGGGGAGAGGTTGAGAAGGGGAGATTGTGGGTCAGGTGGCCAGCAGAGGAAATGGTGACCAGGTGGGTTAAGAGCTACAGCAAAGCATGCTGGGAAGTTTGGTCAAGCTGCTTTAACCCCTTACCTCAGTTAAATCTGCAGCCAGGACATGTGACCTCAGTTGACTCGATAAGGTGAGTGTCACGTTGTCCCAAGGTTAGGGTGGATTGGCCATGGGAAATTGTCCCACAGTGCCCAGGGATGTGCAGGTTAGGGTGGATTGGTCATGGGAAATTGTCCCATAGTGTCCAGGGATGTGCAGGTTAGGGTGGATTGGCCATGGGAAATTGTCCCATAGTGCACAGGGATGTGCAGGTTAGGGTGGATTGGCCATGGGAAATTGTCCCATAGTGCACAGGGATGTGCAGGCTAGGGTGAATTGGCCATGGGAAGTTGTCCCGTAGTGCCCAGGGATGTGCAGGTTAGGGTGGATTGGCCATGGGAAATTGTCCCATAGTGTCCAGGGATGTGCAGGTTAGGGTAGATTGACCATGGGAAATTGTCCCATAGTGCCCAGGGATGCGCAGGTTAGGGTGGATTGGCCATGGGAAATTGTCCCATAGTGCGCAGGGATGTGCAGGTTAGGGTGGATTGGCTGTGCCAAATTGTCCCATAGTGCCCAGGGATGTGCAGGTTAAGGTGGATTGGCCACGGGAAATTGTCCCATAGTGTCGAGGGATTTGCAGGTAAGGATGGATTGACCATGGGAAATTGTCCCATAGTGCCTAGGGATGTGCAGGTTAGGGTGGATTGGCCATGGGAAATTGTCCCAAAGTGCCCAGGGATGTGCAGGTTAGGGTGGATTGGCCGTGCTAAATTGTCCCATAGTGTCCAGGGATGTGTAGGTTCAGGTGGATTGGCCATGGGAAATTGTCCCATAGTGCCCAGGGATGTGCAGTTTAGGGTGGATTGGCCATGGGAAATTACCCCATAGTGCTCAGGGATGTGCAGGTTAGGGTGGATTGACCATGGGAAATTGTCCCATAGTGCCCAGGGATGTGCAGGTTAGGGTGGATTGACCATGGGGAATTGTCCCATAGTGTCCAGGGATGTGCAGGTTAGGGTGGAGTGACCATGGGAAATTGTCCCATAGTGTCCAGGGATGTGCAGGTTAGGGTGGATTGGCCGTGGGCAGTGCAGCGTTACAGGGACGGGACTGCATCTGGATATATGCTCTTTGCTGTGGACTCAATTGGCTGAATAGCCTGTTTCCACACTGTCGGGATATTATGAGCGCCCGGTAAAAATGTTTGAGTACTCAGTTCCAGGCAATGAACTCTTTATGGTAATCTCAGTGAATGCAGGATTTGAGCCCGCACTCTGGGCATCACTCTGTACTGCAAACCGGCCGTCCCAAGCTAAAATGTAATAAACCTTTCGTTACATTCCTTTACAAAATGCTCAGCCAGATTTGTATCCCTGTTGCTACTCATCCCTTCACTTCAACATTTTGCCGTCTGGCACAGCTTTTGGAAATCCATGGACATCCTATTAATGACAATACATCCATCAAACCCTGTCACTATCTCTGTTCACCTCCATCTAAGCCATTATCATAGTTGGCCACCACACCTTTAACTCGATCACCTTTGACTTACACAAGTGTACATGTCAGGAATAGGCCATTCAGGGCATTGAGTCTGTACTGTCAGCCTGTAAGATCTGACGATAATCTCAAATCCACATTCCCACTGATAACCTTTCACCT
The DNA here is from genome assembly GCF_047496795.1 of Chiloscyllium punctatum. NCBI lineage: Eukaryota > Metazoa > Chordata > Chondrichthyes > Orectolobiformes > Hemiscylliidae > Chiloscyllium > Chiloscyllium punctatum. Next base: position 49,250,930 of record NC_092772.1, read on the forward strand.
CTTGGTTTGCCAAGAAACTATCTCCCCAAAGATATTCAAGAACTCCACTTTCAAAACCTTTTCAGGAAGCGGGTTCCAAAGACATGTGACTGAAAACAAAATCAGATAACCTTTGTTTTCAATGAGCGACCACTGATTTTCAAACCTGGTTTCAATTCCAGATCCTCTGCTATCCTCTGTCTGTGACATCTAGCCACCTCCATCAATAACCCCAGACATCATAGTTGGCCACCTCTGTGTACATTATTAAGAATAGAATAGAATCCCTACATTATGGAAACAGGCCCTTTGGCCCAACCAGTCCACACTGACCCTCTGAAGAGTATCCCACCCAGACCCATTCCCCTACACTTACCCCTAATGAATGCACCTAACCTGCACATCCCTGGACACTATGGGACAATTTCCCATGGCCAATCCACCCTAACCTGTACATCTTTGGACTGTGTGAGGAAACTGGAGCACCCGGAGGGAACCCACGCAGACACGGGGAGAATATGCAAACTCCACACAATTGCCCAATGTTGGAATCGAACCGGGGTCCCTGGCAGCAGTGCTGGCCACCTCTCAGACACCATAAACCCCAATCACCAGAGTCGGCCACTTCTGTCTCCATCATTATTCTCATATACCTCGGTTGACCTCCAGTTTGCATACTATTAACCCCATCCATCATGGTTGGCCATCTCTCTGTACACCATTAATCCCACTCACCATATTTGGCCATATCTGTCAACACCATGAGCCCTCATCTGTACGAGTTGACATCTCTATTCACACCATTGACAGCACTCAGCATAGTTGTCTGTCTCAGTCTATACCACAAACCTCACTCAACATAGTTGGACACCACTGTATACAACATTAACTCCAATCACTGTAGTTGGCCACCCCTCTCTCTCTATACCATGAACTCCAATCAGAATGGTTGACCACCGTTATGTACAATATTAACTCCAATAACCATGGTTGGCCACCTGTCTCTACATCATTCCCCCATCTCACTGCAGTTGGCCACCTCTTTCAGAATGAACGAACACAAGCAAAATATTTGGCCACATTTGGTGACACCGTTGACCCCAAACCCCTTGGGGGGTGGGTCGGGGAACTTCCATTCACATGAATAGCAACACTCATCATAGTTAGACAACTCTGCCAGCACGATTAATCCCACTTATCATACTTGGTCAACGCTGTTCAGAACACATGATTAATCCCAGCCATCACAGTTGGCCACCTCTCTCGCTGCACGATTTGCCACAAGCGAGCTATTCAGCTGGATCTGCTGACACCATGAAGCCCAAACACCGGGGCGGGGGGTGGGGGGGGTAGCTCTGTCTACCACAACGCCACCACTCGTCATGGTTGGCCACCTCCCTAGATACCCATGGACAGACTTACCGTACAGGGTCACCAGAGTGGAGGCTTTGTCCTCAGCGCCATCGTCAGCGGTCACTGTGATCTGGTAGGTGCCCTGGTCAAGCGGGGTGAAGTTGAAGAGGCGGAGGGAGCCGGTCTCGCTGTCAAATTGGATGCGGGTGCGGTAAGGGCTGGATGGGATGGTTGTGTTCTTGCTAACGATGTACTGGAGGATACGGGTAGCGCCCACGTTGTCCACTTTCCAGATGATGCTGTGCAGTCTGTTCGAGGGCCCCACGTGATAGCTCGCCTCAAGGAGAATGGGCTGCCCACTGATCCCATAAATCACATCCTCTCTCAGATTGACATTCAAAGCACAGCCAGCCGCTAGGGTAAGAGAGGGACAGGAAATCCAGGTCAAACTAACCAGACAGCAGCGAGATAGACACATATACACACACACGGACACACACACACACGGACACACACACACATATCACCGAGAGGCACTGGAGGGAAACATACTCCCTCAAAACTGACCCTCTGACAGTGTGGCACTCCCTCAGCACTGACCCTCCGACAGTGCGGCACTCCCTCAGCAGTGACCCTCCGACAGTGCCCACTCCCTCAGCACTGACCCTCCGACAGTGCCCACTCCCTCAGCACTGACCCTCCGACAGTGCGGCACTCCCTCAGCACTGACCCTCCGACAGTGCCCACTCCCTCAGCACTGACCCTCCGACAGTGCCCACTCCCTCAGCACTGACCCTCCGACAGTGCGGCACTTTGTCAGCACTGCCCCTCTGATATCTCCTTACCCCTACCCCACCCACCAGCCCTTGTTTTCACACAGTCTGCCATTACTCACTCTCTATTGTTTCTACTAACAGCCATTCACCCTCCCAGCCTGATGATTCTCCACTTCTTTGTCTGTCTAACTGCTCTTCTCTCTTTTTAGGCTCCATCCTCACCTATCATTTACTCCGTAACCCCCTCCCCTGACCCAATCCTCTGTACATGAAACATTCCCTAGCAAAGTTAAATTTCATGGAATACAGGGAGAACTAGCCATTTGGATACAGAACTGGCTCAAAGGTAGAAGACAGAGGATGGGGGTGGAGGGTTGTTTTTCAGACTGGAGGCCTGTGACCAGTGGAGTGCCACAAGGATCGGTGCTGGGCCCTCTACTTTTTGTCATTTACATAAATGATTTGGATGTGAGCATAAGAGGTACAGTTAGTAAGTTTGCAGATGACACCAAAATTGGAGGTGTAGTGGACGGTGAAGAGGGTTACCTCAGATTACAACAGGATCTGGACCAGATGGGCCAATGGGCTGAGGAGTGGCAGATGGAGTTTAATTCAGATAAATGCGAGGTGCTGCATTTTGGGAAAGCAAATCTTAGCAGGACTTATACACTTCATGGTAAGGTCCTGTGGAGTGTGGTTAAATAAAGAGACCTTGGAGTGCAGGTTCATAGCTCCTTGAAAGTGGAGTCGCAGGTAGAAAGGATAGTGAAGAAGTTGGGAGGTCATGTTGCAGCTGTACAGGATGTTGACTCAGCCACTTTTGGAATATTGTGTGCAATTCTGGTCTCCCTGTTGCAGGAAGGATGCTGTGAAACTTGAAAGGGTTCAGAAAAGATTTACAAGGATGTTCCCAGGGGTAGAGGATTTGAGCTACAGGGAGAGGCTGAACAGGCTGGGGCTGTTTTCCCTGGAGCGTCGGAGGCTGAGGGGTGACCTTATAGAGGTTTATAAAATCATGAGGGACATGGATAGGATAAATAGACAAGGTCATTTCCCTGGGGGTGGGGGAGTCCAGAACTAGAGGGCATAGGTTTAGGGTGAGAGGGGAAAGATATAAAAGAGACCTAAGGGGCAATATTTTCACACAAGAGGGTGGTGTGTGTATGGAATGAGCTGCCAAAGGAAGTGCTGGAGGCTGGTACAATGACAACATTTAAGAGGCATCTGGATGGGGACATGAATAGAGGGATATGGGCCGGGTGCTGTCAAATGGGGTAGATTAGTTTGGAATATCTGGGTCGGCATGGACCTCCTCCACCCAACGCCTGGAGGAAGGGCACCTCACACCGTCCTCTTTGGGACCCTGCACTCACACACGATCAATGTCGATTTCCCCTCCCCTCACCTTATCCCCGGTCCAACCTCCCAATTCAGCACCACCCTCTTGACCTGTCCATTCTCCTGTTCCGCCCTTCCCTCTGACCTGTCATCATTACCTCCACCTATTGCACTCACAGCTACCTACCCCTCCCCACTCCCAACCCCCAACCCCCTTATCTCTCAGCAACCCCCCCCCCAACAAGCCACATTCCTGATGAAGGGCTTTTGCCCGAAATGTCGATTCTCCTGCTCCTCGGATGCTGCCTGACCTGCTGTGCTTTTCCAGCACTCACTCTAATCTAGACTCCGATCTCCGCAGTTCTCTCATTCTCCAAGGAGAGAATGTCCAAGCTTCACAATTATCAGTCGCCCAAGGGGTGGGATCGAACCCGGGAGCCTGGTGCTGTGAGGCAGCAGTGCTAACCACTGAGCCACCATGGTCTGTGACTCCCCACTGAGGGGGTAACATCCTGTTTTCCCAGCCCCAGGGCGGGATGCCTTACCTGTCAGGAGAAGCACTATGTTAACGAATGCGATTGCCTTTGGTCCCTTGATATCCATGGATCAGCTAAACATTGGGAGCTCATCCAATCACCTTGGTTCTGTTTCCCCATTTCTCCCCATCCGATCAGCACACTCCCGCTGGCCACTCCCTGTCAATGATACAAGACTCTGGTTAGTACGAGAAATCCCAGCATTTGGGAGCAGTTCCCCAGGGAATGTCCACATGGAGAGAGAAAGGGAAAGAGAGAGGGGGAAAGATTGAGCGAGTGTGACATAGAGTGAGAGAGAGGGAAGGAGGGAATGGGAAAGAGAGAGAGAGAGACAGACAGAGGGAGGGAATGGAAAAGGGAAAGAGGGAATGTGAAAGTGAGGGAGAGACAGGCAGAGAGAGACAGAGTGACAGAGAGCCAGAGTGAGAGAGAGAGATTGAGGGAATGGGAGAGAGATAGAGAGGGAAAGTGAAAGAGAGAGAGACAGAGACAGACAGACAGAGAGAGATAGAGTGACAGAGAAACAGAAAGAGAGAGAGATAAAGAGAGGGAGAGAGATTGAGGGAATGGGAGAGAGAGGGGGGGAATGTGAAAGAGAGAGAGACAGAGAGATACAGACAGACAGACTGTATGACGGAGTGACAGACAAACAGAGACAGAGAGAGAAAGAGAGAGGGAGAGAGAGATTGAGGGAATGGGAAAGAGAGAAAGGGAGGGAATGGGAGAGAGAGGGGGGAATGTGAAAGAGAGAGACAGAGAGATAAATATAGACAAACAGAGACAGAGTGACAGAGAAACAGAGGTAGAGAGAAAAACAGAGCGAAAGAGAGAGATAGAGATTGGGGGAGTGGGAAAGAGAGAGAGGGGGAGGGAGAGCAAGAGGGAAAGTGAAAGAGAGGGAGACAGAGACAGACAGTTAGAGAGACAGAATGACAGAGAAACACAGACAGAGAGAGAAACAGAGAGACACAAAGAGAGAGATATAGTGATGGAGGGAATGGGAAAGGGGGGGGAGATAAAGAGACAGAGTCAGACACAGAGAGAGAAACGGAGAGAGACTGTGACAGAGACAGAGGGACAGAGAGAGAATGTGACTGAGAGAGAGATATAGACAGAGAGAGAAAGAGAGAAACAGACAGAGAAACAAAAAAGAGAGATAATGAGAGACAGTGAGAAAGAGAGACAGAGACAGAGTGACAGGCAGAGAGAGACAGAGAGAGAGAGAAAGAATACAAGATAGAGAGGGGAGAGGGAAAGGGAGTGAGTGAGAATGGGAGAGAGAGCAGCAGTGACAGAGAAGAGAGAGAGCACAAGAGTAAAGAGGGATGAGGAGCATGAGAGAGAGAGAGAGAGAGAGAGAAAGAATACAAGACAGAGAGGGGATAGGGAAAGGGAGTGAGTGAGAATGGGAGAGAGAGCAGCAGTGACAGAGAAGAGAGAGAGAGCAAGAGAGAATGAGCCAGAGACACACAGAGAGGGGGAAAAGGAAAAGAGAGAGGGAGTGAAACAGCAAGAAGCAGAGAGAGAGGGATGGACACATCTTTCATCCCCAGATTACCGAGAATCTGCAACCTCTCTCTTTCTCTCCTTGACAGAGTACTGACAGGAGGCTAATACAGAGCCAATGCACCCACAACCCACCCACCGTGCTCCCACATTCTTGTACTCACCACCCCTTCAAACCTTGCCCTGCAGTAAACTGACAGAGAGTGAGAGGGAGAGAGAGCAGGTGAAAATTCCTGAACTCGGGGAGGGGCAAATTGGCTGGGGGCAGGGTTTGGGTGAGATCAATCCCCTGACAGCTCCAGCCATTTTCCTGTTTCTGTCAGAACCGAATGCTTTCAGAATTGCACCCAGCTGAGTGTCTGTTCGAATGAGCAAGCACTTCAGGGAAAATGAAACCAATAGTGGAAGGTCATTGGTCAGCATGTTCTGGAACTGCTCTGGTTTGCAAGAAATGTTGTTCAACTGAGGTAAATAAAAACAGGATGTTTTCCACAAAGTCAGCTGTCTCAGAACCCATGAATCACAAGCTGAGAACTCTAATTCACCTCCACCTCCCTTGACACCTTCCTTCAAGGTGTTCTCTCAGATCCCAAAGAGTCTTGGAGATGTACAGCGCAGAAACAGACCCTTCAGTCCAACCCCTACATGCTGATCAGACATCCTAAACTAGTTTAATTCCATCTTCCAGCACTTGGCCCATATCCCCCCAAACCCCTTCCTATTCATGTCCCCATCCAGATGCCCTTTAAATGTTGTCATTGTACCAGCCTCCACCACTTCCTCTGGCAGCTCATTCCATACACGTACCACCCTCTTGTGTGAAAAAGTTGCCCCTTAGGTCTCTTTTATATCTTTCCCCTCTCACCCTAAATCTATGCCCCTCTAGATTTCCCCACCCCAGGGAAAAGACCTTGTCTATTTACCCTATCCATGTCCCTCATGATTTTGTAAACCTCTATAAGGTCACCCCTCAGCCTCCGACGCTCCAGGGAAAACAGCCCCAGCCTGTTCAGCCTCTCCCAATAGCTCAATCCTCCAACCCTGGCAATATCGTTGTAAATCTTTTCTGAACCCATTCAAGTTTCACAACATCCTTCTTATACCAGGGGGACTGGAATTGCACGCAATATTCCAACAGTGGCCTAACCAATGTCCTGTACAGCCGCAACATGACCTCCCAACTCCTGTACTCAATACTCTGACCAATAAAAGAAAGCATACCAAACACCTTCTTCACTATCCTATCTACCTGTGACTCCACTTTCAAGGAGCTATGAACCTGCACTCCAGGTCTCTTTGTTCAGCAACACTCTCTAGGACCTTACCATTAAGTGTATAAGTCTTGCTAAGTTTTGCTTTCCCAAAATGCAGCTCCTCGCATTTATCTGAATTAAACTCCATCTGCCACTTCTCAGCCCATTGGCCCATCTGGTCCAGATCCTGTTGCAATCTGAGGTAACCCTCTTCGCTGTCCAATACATCTCCAATTTTGGTGTCATCTGCAAACTTACTAACTGTACCTCTTATGCTCGCATCCAAATCATTTATGTAAATGAGGAAAAGCAGGCAAAAGGCGATGAGACAGGGTACAAGTCAGCGGGAGACAGCTTAGCGGCCTGGGGTCAAAACAACCATCTCTCCATCAACGTCAGCAAAGTGGAGGAGCTGGTCATTGACTTCAGGAAGGGGAGTGGGGGGCATGCTCCCGTCTGCAACAATGGGGCGAAGGTGGAGCTGATCCACAGCGTCAAGCTCCTGGGAGGGAAGCTCACCATCAATCTGTCCTGACATTCCTGGTGAAGGACCTATACCCAAAACGTCCTTGCATTCTGCCTCTCTACATGACTCCATCTCTCTCTCTCTCTCTCTCCCTCTCTTCATGACTCCATCTCCCTCTCTCTCCCTCTCTCTCGACTCCATCTCTCTCTCCCTCTCTCTCTCAATTCCATCTCTCTCTCTCTTCATGTTTCCATCTCCCTCTCTCGACTCCATCTCTCTCTCTCTCTTGACTCCATCTCTCTCTCTCTTCCTCTCGCTCTCTCGATTCCATCTCTCTCTCTCTTCATGACTCCACCTCTCTATCTCTCTCTCTCGACTCCACCTCTCTATCTCTCTCTCTCGACTCCATCTCCCTCTCTCTCCCTCCCATCTGCCTCTCTCTGTCCCTCTCCCTCTTTTTACTCCCCCCTCCCTATTTCCTTCTCCACTCCTTATCTCTACCCCTCTGCATTTCTCTGCCTACCACACTCTCCTCTGTTGCCCCAAACCCCCCACCACACCCACCCCACCCCTCTCCGACTGCCTTCCCACTCTCAATCCCCCCCCCACCCCCACCCCACCCCTCTCTGACTGCCTTCCCACTCTCAATGTCCCCCCACCCCCACCCCACCCCTCTCTGACTGCCTTCCCACTCTCAATCCCCCCCCCACCCCCACCCCACCCCTCTCTGACTGCCTTCCCACTCTCAATCCCCCCCCCACCCCACCCCTCTCCGACTGCCTTCCCACTCTCAATCCCCCCCCCACCCCACCCCTCTCCGACTGCCTTCCCACTCTCAATCCCCCCCCACCCCCACCCCACCCCTCTCTGACTGCCTTCCCACTCTCAGTCCTACACTTGCTCTCCTCTCCTCTCACCCTCTCTCTCCTTCTCCATCAACCCAGCTCTCTCCCAGCTACACCCCCAATTCTCTCACGTTCTCTGCGCTCTCTCTCTTCCCGCTCCCCCCACCCTCCCAGCTCTCTCTCTCTAAATTCACTTGGACGTTTTCTTTCCCATAACCCACTCTCTCTGCTCTCTCTCTCCCTTGTTCCCCTCACTCTCTCACTCCTGTCTCTCAGTTCCTCCATTTCTCTGTCTACTCACACCACACTCTCTCTCCCTCCCTCTCTCACACTGCTGTCTCTCTCTCTCTCTCTCTCTCTCCCCCTCTCTCACACTCCAGTCTCTCTCTCTCTCTCTCACACACACTCCAGTCTCTCTCTCCCCCTCCCTCTCTCACACTCCTGTCCCTCTTTCCCTCCCTCTCTCACACTCCTGTCCCTCTTTCCCTCCCTCTGTCACACTCCTGTCTCTCTCTCTCTCCCTCTCACTGTCTTTGCTTCTCTGCTCTCTGTCAGCTTTACCCTCCCCCTCTCTCAGCCCCTCCCACCCTGGGCCCCTATGTTTTTCCCAACACCAGCCTCTCTCTCTCTCTCTCTCTCTGTCTCTCTCATGTTGGCTCTCCCTCTGTTGTCTGAACTCTGTAACCTTCACACTATCACGGTGTTCTGTTGGTGTGATACTGTGCAGGTGACGTACTGGAAACCCTGGTGAGCGTCAAAGGGCTGAAGGAAAGTGAAACCTTTTCGTGGTCTTTGAAATCTCGATTACATCAATACATTCCAGCTACTGACCTTTGACCCTGATTCTATGACTGTAGCACAGAAACAGACCCTTCGGTCCAACCCGTCCATGCCGACCAGATATCTCAACCTAATCTAGTCCCATTTCCCAGCACTTGGCCCATATCCCTCCAAACCCTTCCTATTCATACACCCATCCAAATGCCTTTTAAATGCTGTCATTGTACCAGCCTCCACCACTTCCTCTGGCAGCTCATTCCCTCCACGTACCACCCTCTGGGGTACGTATCAAAAACAAATCCGCCAAAGCACTCCAAACTTATACAGGCAAAAGGTCAAAGGTCATAGTTCCTTGAAAGTGGAGTCCCAAGTAGCTAGGATAGTGAAGAAGGTGTGAGGTATTAGTCAGTGCATTGAGTTCAGGAGTTGGGAGGTCATGTTAGAACTGTACAGGACATTGATAGGCAACTGCGTTCAATTCTGGTCTCCCTGCTACAGGAAGGATGTTTATTAAAGTGGAAAGGTTTACGAGGGACTGGAGTGTTTGAGCAACAGGGAGAGGCTGGATAGACTGGTACACTTTTCTCCCTGGAACATCAGAAGCTAATGGATGACCTTATAGAGGTTTTTAAAATCTTCGGTCCCTTTTAGATCTTTTCCCTCTCACCCTAAACCTATGCCCCTCTAGTTCTAGACTCCCCCACCCCAGGGAAAAGACTTTGTCTATTTACCCTATCCATGCCCCTCATGATTTTGGAGCTGTTTTCTCTGGAGCGTCGGAGGCTGAGGGGTGACCTTATAGAGGTTTATAAAATCATGAGGGGCATGGATAGGGTAAATAGACAAGGTCTTTTCCCCCTGGGGGTGGGGGAGTCCAGAACTAGAGGGGCATAGGTTTAGGGTGAGAGGGGAAAGATATAAAAGGGAGCTGAGGGGCAATCTTTCACGCAGAGGGTGGTGCGTGTGTGGAACGAGCTGCCAGAGGAAGTGGTGGGGGCTGGTGCAATTGCAACAGTCAAAAGGCATCTGGAGGGGGACATGAATAGGAAGGGTTTGGAGGGATATGGGCCGGGTGCTGGCAAATGGGAACTAGATTAGGTTGGGATATCTGGGTCAGCATGGACAAGTTGGACCGAAGGGTCTGTCTCTGTGCTGTACACCTCTGTGAGTGCAGATTAGAGTGCGGTGCTGGAAAAGCACAGCAGGTCAGGCAGCATCTGAGGAGCAGGAAAATTGACATTTCGGGCAAAAGACCTTTATCAGGATTAGGGTTTTTGCCTGAAACGTCTTGGTCCTCGGTTGCTGCCTGACCTGCTGCGCTTTTCCAGCACCACTCTAATCTTGACTCTGATCTCCAGCATCTGCAGTCCCTACCTCCATCTCTGTGAGTGCTCCCCGCTTACATTCCCTGGAGGTTAAGGCCAGAAATACCGACTCCAACAACTTCACAATCTCCTAAAAAAAACGGGAGAACTCACCTTTGAAAAGCAGCAGAAAAGGGTGGTTACTAGTTGGGGTAATGAATGCGAGAGTAAGGATTGGATGACAAAGTGGTCTGTAATGTCAGTTAGACCCCAGTTTAGAGTATTTCACACTTTTCAGGTGACCATACTGTGGGAAGGATCCAGTCTCAGCCAGTCACATTCAGGAGAGTTTTACACACAAATACAGCTCAGGCTACACCGTGCCTAAGCTGAGGCCAAACTAAGCAAATCGCTTCCAAATGACTGGGAACTGGATTAACTCACCCTGACAGGATTGGATCCCTAGCTTTTCTTATGGAAACCCAGGGGGCTGGACAGTTTTAATGAACCTGGGAGTTCAATGACTGTACCAGGGGGTGATGAGGAAGAAGCAGCCCATTATCCAGGAAGCAAGAGCTGTTTCTCAACGTGGCACAGAGATGGAGTGTGACACTATTGCCCCCCCCCCCGCAGCACTCTGTTAAACCTGGGTCTCATCTCGGAGCTTCCAGTCTGTGGGTGATTCTCAGCCTGACTAGAGGTGAAGTGGATAGGCTTACACTGTGCAATGTAATGCAGCCATCTGCACCTGAACGTGATCGTGATCGTGATTGAGCAATGATTCCATTGGTCTCTAACGTGCTCATTGGTTCCCTGTGACCACATTGCCAATTGTAGACACTTCTGTGACTCATTGACCACAACGCAACCCCTGACCCTGTGAGGATTTTTCACCAAGCAAATTATCTATCTATCTATCTACCTATCTATCTATTGATCAATCGATGTATCTATCTATGGGGGATGCTGTCAGGAAGACCACTGTCCAATGGGAGACACTGTCAGGAAGACCGTCATCCAATGGGAGACACTGTCAGGAAGACCGCCATCCAATGGGAGACACTGTCAGGAACACTGTCCAATGGGAGACACTGTCAGGAAAACCACTGTCCAATGGGAGACACTGTCAGGAAGACCATCTTCCAATGGGAGACACTGTCAGGAAGACCACCATCCAATGGGAGACACTGTCAGGAAGACCATCTTCCAATGGGAGACACTGTCAGGAAGACCACTGTCCAATGGGAGACATTGTCAGGAAGACCATCTTCCAATGGGAGACACTGTCAGGAAGACCATCTTCCAATGGGAGACACTGTCAGGAAGACCACTGTCCAATGGGAGACACTGTCAGGAAGACCATCTTCCAATGGGGGACACTGTCAGGAAGACCACTGTCCAATGGGAGACACTGTCAGGAAGACCACTGTCCAATGGGAGACACTGTCAGGAAGACCATCTTCTAATGGGAGACACTGTCAGGAAAACCATCTTCCAATGGGAGACACTGTCAGGAAGACCACTGTCCAATGGGAGACACTGTCAGGAAGACCATCTTCCAATGGGAGACACTGTCAGGAAGACCACTGTCCAATGGGAGACACTGTCAGGAAGACCACCATCCAATGGGACCCATTGTCAGGAAGACCATCTTCCAATGGGAGACACCCCATCAGGACTATTGGGGTCGGAGAAGGTCTGTTGGGGCGTGGGGAGAAACCAAAAAGCTCTGTGAAGGAGCCAGCATGAGCAAGATGGGTTGAATGACCTCACAACAGAAGTGTGATTCGATGGAGAAGGTCATCGTAGAATCATCACAACCTGAGATTCAGGAATCCCATCAGCAAGCGGGGGTAACACTCACCGGGAGGGAGAGAGTGTGTGAGAAAGGGGATGGGGCACAAGCAATGTGGAATTGGGTGGGTATATGAATGGAACAAAGCCTGCCCTGCATTAGAAACATCCAGTCCAACCACAAGCCCAAGCCTATGGTGCTGGCTCAAGAAATCCTGGCGTCACCTCAAACTATATCTCACTGACTCACACAGCCCATCACAACAACATTACAAATCAAACCTCCACTTCCACATACACAAGCTGCCACAGAGCAGTGATGGAAAAGCTCCCTCTACACTGTCCCCCCATCAAACACTCCCAGGGACAGGGACGGCATGGGGTTAGATACAGAGTAAAGCTCCCTCTACACTGTCCCCTCCATCAAACACTCGCAGGGACAGGGACAGCACGGGGTTAGATACAGAGTAAAGCTCCCTCTACACTGTCCCCTGATCCAACACTCTCTGGGAGTGTGGTGCATACCGTGGAAGGGGAGATCAGTCTGAGTGTAGTCAATCACCTCAGGGCCGTGTGAGATGGTCCTATAACATTGTTGTGGGATTATTCATTCAGGAAGCTCAGCTCATGGTTACGGGGCCCCAGGTTCGAATCCCAACACAGCGCAGGCTGGGATGGAAATCAGGAAAATTCGGAAATCGTGGTTCTGTCAGGGAAAACCTATCCAGTTCACAATGCCCCTTAGGGATGGAATCCATAAACCTTACCCCGTCTGGCCTACACACAGCATGAGAGAAGCTTCCAGCCTTTGGTGTCCGGAAGGCCATTAGATAAGCAGAATAAGACCATTCGACCCATCTAGTCTGCTCCATCATTCAATCATGGCTGACATTGTTTCTCAACTCCATTCTCCTGCCTTCTCCCTGTAACCCTGAACCCAGTCACTAATCAGGAACCTCTATCTCTGGCTTCAACACACTCAGTGACGTGTCCCCCACAACCCTCTGTGGGAATGATTCCCACAGATTCCTCACCCTCCGGCTGAAGAAATTCCTCCTCAGCTCAGTTCTAAAGGGTCGTCCCTTCCCTGGGAGGCTGTGCCCTTAGGTCCTGGTCTCTCGTCCTCATTGTCCCACAGAACGGACACAGACCCTTCGGCCTATCCAGTCCGTGCTGACCCTAACTCCCAAACTAACCCAGTCCCCCCCGCCTGCTCCTGGCCCATCTCTCTCCAACCCTTTCCTGTCCATGTCCTTATCCAAATCCCTTTTAAATGTTGTAACTGTCCCCCCCCCCCCCCCCCCCTCCCCCACTTCCTCAGGAAGGTCATTCCACACACGGACCACCCTCTGGGGAAAATAATTGCCCCTCGTGTCTTTTTTAAGTCTCTCTCCTCTCCCCTTAAATGTGTGCCCCCCCTGGTCTTCAAATCCCCCCCACCCTGGGGGAAAAGACACCCACCATTCACCCTCTCTGTCCCCCCCATGGTTTTATAAACCTCTATAAGGTCACCCCCTCAGCCTCCTACGCTCCAGGGAAAATAGTCCCAGCCTATCCAGCCTTTCTTTATAACTCCGACCCTCCCATTCCCGGCAACATCCTGGGAAATCTCTCCGGAACCCTCTCCAGTTTAATAATATCCTTCCTATAACAGGGTGACTGGAACTGGACACAGTATTCCAGAAGGGGCCTTACCAATGTCCTGTACAACCTCAACATGACCTTCCCAACTCCTACACTCAAAGGGCTGAGCAATGAAGGGGAGTGTGTGAAACCCCTTCGTAACCCCCCTGTCTGTATGTGACACAAACTCCAAAGGGATGATGTCCCTGAATCCCTGGGTCCCTCTGTTCCCCAGCACCACCCAGGGCCCCAACATTAACTGGATAAGCTCTGACCCTGTGTGTTTGACCAAAACTCAACCCCTCACATTTATCCAAATTAAACTCCATCTGTCACTTGTCACCCCTTTCCTCCTCAAAGAGACATCTTCTCCATGTTCACTTTATCCCGGTCTCTCAGTATTCAGTCAGATCACCTCCAGCTCCTTCTAAACTCCACTGAGTACAGACACAGACTCTTAAACTGGTTCATCCTCAGGGCTGTTCTTATGAATGACCTTGGTGGCTCAGTGGTTAGCACTGCTGCCTCTTAACACCAGGGACCCCGGGTCAATCCCGCCCTTGGGTGGCTCTGTGTGTGGAGTTTGCACATTCTCCCCGTGTCTGTGTGGGTTTCCGCTGGGTGCTCTGGTTTTCTCCCACAGTCCAAATCTGTGTAGGTTAGGGTGGATTGGCCATGGGAAATTGTCTCACAGTGTCCAGTGATGTGCAGGTTAGGGTGGATTGGCCATGGGAAATTGTCCCATAGTGACCAGGGATGTGCAGGTTAGGGTGGATTGGCCATGGGAAATTGTCCCATAGTGACCAGGGATGTGCAGGTTAGGGTGGATTGGCCATGGGAAATTGTCCCATCGTGTTCATGGGATGTGCAGGTTAGGGTGGATTGGCCATGGGGAATTGTCCCATAGTGTCCAGGGATGTGCAGGCTTAGGGTGGATTGGCCATGGGAAATTGTCCCATAGTGCCCAGGGATGTGCAGGCTTAGGGTGGATTGGCCATGGGAAATTGTCCCATAGTGACCAGGGATGTGCAGGTTAGGGTGGATTGGCCATGGGAAATTGTCCCATCGTGTTCATGGGATGTGCAGGTTAGGGTGGATTGGCCATGGGAAATTGTCCCATAGTGCCCAGGGATGTGCAGGCTTAGGGTGG
>NC_092772.1:49270632-49345632 GCF_047496795.1 Chiloscyllium punctatum
GCTCGCTCGCACACACACTCACACACACCCATGGAAACACACTCACACGCACACACTAACACACACTCACACACATACACACACATAAACACTCATACACACACCCACACTGACATGCTCACACACACATATAAACCCACATTGTCACACACACACCCACACTCACACACATACAGACACACACCCACACAAACACACTCACATGCACACACACACTGACATACACACACACACCCACCCACACACACACACACACACACACACACACACACACACATGCACACACACAGAGACAGACACACACACAAACACACAGATACACACAGATATGCACTCACAGGCACACAGACACACATGCACACACAGACACGCATACTCACAGACACACTAACACACACAGGCACAAAGAGACATACACTCACACAGACACACACACACACACAAACACACTCACACTCATGCGCACACACACACGGACAGACACACACACATACTTACACACACAGAGACAGACACACAGACACACACACACTCACAGGCACACCGACATGCACACACACACACACACAGACAGACACACACACACACACACACAAACACACAGACACACTAACTAACACACACAGACACAAAAAGACACACACACTCACAGACACACACCCCCACACACACGCACATACACACACACAGACACACACAGACACACACGCAGACACACACACACACACACACTCACACAGACAGACACACACTCACACACACACACTCACACACACACACTCACACACACGCAGACACACACACACACGCAGACACACACACACACGCAGACACACTCACTCACCCATACACAGAGACCCACAGCCCCACGTCCATGTACACCGATGTGAAGTTTGTTTTGTGTGGTGATCTTGGACACTGCACTAACTCAGTGAGTTTAGTGATTACTCCAGTGGACAGCATCTCAGTTCCCAGTTCCCACGGACCAATACTATTCTGAGCTCTGTCAAATACCCGTGCAGCAGGCAGATAGTGGTAAACACCCACCAAATTCCCTTGTGACCTTTCCCCGTTGTCATTACACAATCTGGGTCTGCATCTGACTCACAGCAAATTTCATGAAAACAAGATGCAACTATTTTCAGCTGCTTCATCATAACCTTCATGACCCTGTCCTATCATAAGACCAGATCTCCCTGGTGATTGCACAGTGTTCAGCACCACTCACGCTTCCTCAGATAATGAAGCGGTCCGTGTCCAAATACAGCAAGATCTGGACAATATCTAGGCTTGTGCTGACAAGGGGCATGTTAACATTTGTGCCACACAGCTGCCAGGCTATGACCAACACCAACTAGAGTCAATCTAACCACCGCCCTTTGACACTCAATGTTGTTACCGTCACTGAACCCCTCCCCACTATCAACATCCTGGGGGTTGCTATCTCCAACAAGAGATGATCTAGCCACTGCTCCCTTGATGTTCCATGGTATTCCCAACACTGAATCCCTCACGATCAACATCCTGGGGGTTACCATTGACCAGAAACTCAACTGGACCCACCACATAAACACAGTAGCTACAAGAGCAGGTCAGAGGCTCGGAATCCTGCAGCATGTAACTCCCCACCTGACTCCCCCCCAAAGCCTGTCCCACCATCGACAAGGCCCAAGGCAGGAGGGGGAGGGAATACTCCCCAGTAGCCCCTGGGTGGGGGCAGCTCCATCAACACTCGAGAAGCTCGACACCATCCAGGGACAAAGCAGCCCCCACACCCACAAACATCCCCTCCCTCACCCACCGATGCTCAGTAACAGCAGTGTGTACCATCCCCTCCCCCCCCCGCACTGACGCCCAGTAACAGCAATGTGTACCATCCCCTCCCTCCCCCACCGATGCTCAGTAACAGCAGTGTGTACCATCCCCTCCCTCCCCCCACCGACGCTCAGTAACAGCAGTGTGTACCATCCCCTCCCTCCCCCACCGATGCTCAGTAACAGCAGTGTGTACCATCCCCTCCCTCCCCCACCGACGCTCAGTAACAGCAGTGTGTACCATCCCCTCCCTCCCCCCCACCGACCCTCAGTAACAGCAGTGTGTACCATCCCCTCCCTCCCCCACCGACCCTCAGTAACAGCAGTGTGTACCATCCCCTCCCTCCCCCCCACCGACCCTCAGTAACAGCAGTGTGTACCATCCCCTCCCTCCCCCCACCGACCCTCAGTAACTGCAGTGTGTACCAGCTACAAGATGCACTGCAGAAACTCACCAAAGAACCTCAGGCAGCACCTACCAAACCCACGGCCACTTCCATTGAGAAGGACAAGGGGGCAGCCGGTACATGGGAACCCCCCCCCACCCACCTGCAAATTCCCCTCTGAGCCCTTCACCATCCCGACTTGGAAATATATCAGCCGTTCCTTCCTGGGTCAGAATCCTGGGATTCCCTCCCTCAGGGACATTGTGGGTCTACCCTACAGCACATGGACTGCAGCGGGTCAAGAAGGCAACTCCCCCCCAGATTCCCAAGGAGGGTAATGGGGCAATAAATACTGGGCCGAGGCAAGGAGGTCTGCATTCATTGTTAACTGCCCCTTGCCCTGTGTGACAGGGCAGTGCCATTTCAGAGGGCAGCAAAGAGCCCATACATTCTTGAGCGATGGGTCTGGAGTCACATGTAGTCCCGGTCAAGTGAGGTTGGCAGATTTCCTTCCCACAGTGAACACCGTTGGGTTTTTATGCCAGTGGCTGATGGAATATTCGTTCCAGATTATTAATCAAATTCAAAGTTGATGGAAACATAGAAGGGGATAGGAGCAAGGGGAGGCCATTCAGCCCTTCCAGCCTGCTCTGCCATTCATCACCAGTGTGGCTGATCGTCCAACTCAATAGCCTAATCCTGCTTTCCTCCCATAACCTTTGACCCCATTCCCCCCCCCCACCCCCACCCCCAGCGCTACACCCAGCTGCCTCTTGAGTGTATCCCACATGTTCCCGCTGATGGGCTCTGAAGCCACATCCAGAGATAGTGAGCTTGGTGTTGCAGCTCCAGAACCCGGTGCTCCATGAGCGATCCTTCATCCTCCTCGGGCCCGGAGCTCTCTCTTGGGCAAAGGCCACTCTGACAAGCCCCGACTTACTCTGATGCTCAACCAAAGAAAATGTCCTGCATTCACGTAGCGCCCACTGGCCCGGGGGGGGTGGGGGTGGGGGATTGCCTTGAAGCTGCCAGAGGGAAAAACTGAGAGCCATTGCATCCGTCTCGTGATCATCGCACTCACAGCATCTCAGATGGCATCCTCCTTTGGCCAAAATACCCCTGGCAGGTCAAGCTGGTGGGGATGGATTGAGACAATTTCCCATGCATTTCCCATGGTGAGGATGGATTGGAGGGCCGTGTGAGTCTATCGCTGGCCATTCGGCCCCACAAGGACTGCTCCTCCATTGAGTAAGATCAAGGCCTGTCAGATTGTGGCTCTTCCCTCAGTAAGCCTACCCAGACTCCCCACCGACTCCCACCAGTAATTCCCCTGCATCTCCCATCGCCCCCATAATCTTCCATCCCCTTGGTCGCCGAGAATCTATCTCCCTCGGCCTCCAGAAAAAATTTAACTAATCTGCAACCTCTGCATCTTGAGGAAAGGAATTCCAAAGATTCACAAAGAAAAAAGTGTTTCCTTAGCCTTGTTCAAAATGGCTGACCCCTCTCTAGTTCTAGATTCTCCCAGCCAGAGGAAATATCCTTCCCACATCCAGGTCCACCTCAGGAACATACCTGTTCCAATAAAGTCACCTCTGACCCCTCTAAACTCCAGGGGATACAGTCCCAGTCTGTCCGGCCTTTCCCCATTAGGCTACCCACCTATCCCAGCCCGTTAAACCTTCCCTGAGCTGCATCCAGTGCATTAACGCCCTGCTGTCAGTGCACTGTCCAGTCCTGTATACTGTACTCCACACACACTCTCACCAATGCCCTCTCTCACTGTAGCGTGACCTCCCTGCACTTGGATTCAATTCCCCTCATGATAAAAGATTACATTTCTTCAACAAAAGAAAACTGAGGCAGAAAGAGAAAATTGCTGGAGAAACTTAGCAGGTTTGGCAGCATCAGCAGAGAGAGAGAGAGAGGGAGAGAGAAACAGAGTAAAGATTTTGAGACTGGATCTGGCCTGGACTGGAAGAATTAACTCTCTCTCTCCTCCACTGAGCTTCTCCAGCAATTTCTGTCTGTGTTCTACGTTCTGTCGGATTTCCCGATGACCTGCACCTCAACCTTCACTGATTCGGACACCCAGATCCCTCTGCATCTGAAGAGGTCCCACAGGCCTTATGGTGGTATGGTGGCTCAGTGGTTAGCACTGCTACCTCACAGCATCAGGGACCCCAGGTTCGATCCCACCCTCGGGTGACTGTATGTGTGGACTTTGCACATTCTCCCCATGTCTGCGTGGGTTTCCTCTGGGTGCTACAGTTTCCACCCACAGTCCAAAGATTTACAGGTTAGGGGGGGTTGGCCATGGGAAATTGTCCCACAGTGTCCAGGGATGTGCAGGTTAGGGTGGATTGGCCATGGGAAATTGTCCCATAGTGTCCAGGGATGTGCAGGTTAGGGTGGATAGGCCATGGGAAATTGTCTCACAGTGTCCAGGGATGTGCAGGTTAGGGTGGATTGGGCCATGGGAAATGCACGGTCGCAGGGATGGGGTGAGACTGGATGGGATGCCCTTCAGAGGGTCAGTGTGGTCTCAATGGGCCGAACGGATTGCTTCCACACTATAAGGACTCTGTGAGTACTGACCCAAGAGTCCTCAACTGCTCCTCACGTGACAAACCCTCCATCCCCGGGGTCGTTCTGGTCCAGCTCCTCTGAACCACCTCCGATAGGAGCATGTGGCCCCCCTCAGATTCGGGACCCTCCCTCCCAATTTCCCATCTGGTCTTGTTGTCGCTCTGTGGTGTGGAGGCTGCACTTGGAACCCGAGGCATTCACTGCCTTTTCACCGACGCCTCTCTGGCGCGACCTGTTTCATGAATACTCACTGGACATAGCATGGAGGCCACTCGGGGAGCCTGGGCGGGGTGGTGCGGGGATGGTAAAGGTCTCCCCCGCAGACTGGACGGTGAAAAATGATGAGCACAACACGAGAGAGTGAAAAGAAAAGAAATGTTCCCTTTTGGTTTCGCTGGTGGAAGTCCCAAATGTGACTCTGCGTCGTGTGGGGGGGAACTGAAACCTACTGATAAGGACCAGCTGGGCTTTCAGAGCTGGCTACAAAGTGCAAATTGATAAGAAGCTCATGCAATTCTCGATAGGGCCTTGGGTCATGTTGGGGAGCAGAGTGACCGAGGGGAACAGACACATAATCCTTTAAAGTCTGCGTCACATATCGACAGCACTGAAGTAGATTTGTATTTCAGGTTGTGGATGGGGTGCTCACATACAGACAGGGGGGTTACGAAGGGGTTTCGCACACTCCCCTTCATTGCTCAGCCCTTTGAGTGTAGGAGTTGGGAAGGTCATGTTTAGGTTGTACAGGACATTGGGGAGGCCCCTTCTGGAATACTGCGTCCAGTTCCGGTCACCCTGTTATAGGAAGGATATTATTAAACTGGAGAGGGTTCCGGAGAGATTTCTCAGGACGTTGCTGGGAATGGGAGGGTTGGAGTTATAACGAAAGGCTGCATAGGTTGGGACATTATTCACTGGAGCGTAGGAGGCTGAGGGGTGACCTTATAGAGGTTTATAAAATCATGAGGGGGACAGAGAGGGTTAACGGTGGATGTCTTTTTTCCCAGGATGGGGGGGATTTTAAGACTAGGGGCACATTTCAAGGTGAGAGGAGAGAGATTTAAAAAAGACACGAGGGGCAATTATTTTCCCCAGAGGGTGGTCCGTGTGTGGAATGACCTTCCTGAGGAAGTGGGGGGGGGGGACAGTTACAACATTTAAAAGGGATTCGGATAAGGACATGGACAGGAAAGGGTTGGAGAGAGATGGGCCAGGAGCAGGCGGGGGGGGGGGAGGGGGGTTGCTGAGTTAGTTTGGGGTTAGGGTCAGCACGGACTGGATGGGCCGAAGGGTCTGTTTCTGTGATGGAGGACTCTATGTCTCGAACCTTTGATATGACCACAGCCGCCATGTTCTTGACTCACCCCATTTCTGCTTCTGCTATTTAACCACATATGTGTTTCTTACTTGACTATTACAGAGACCCATCCTTCTGTGTGGGAGTGAGGTCCCACTCAGTAAAAAAATATTTCCAACTCTCAGTCTGAATGTCTCTCCCCTGGGACAGTGCCTCTGTGTTCTTGACTCCTGAACCGAGGGGGATCATTCCCCCTGCATCGAACCTCGCTTCTGCCATGGAGACTACAGCCTAGCGATAATACCGGTTAATCCAGAACCCCGGGTTCAAATCCCACCACGGAAAATAGTCGCATTTGAAATCAACAAAATATTTGGAAGTAATTCGACACTGTCGAATGATGACAGTGAATCTATTGTTGGGGGAAAACCACATCTGGATCATTAATGCCCTTTGGGGAGGTTGTCATCAGAAGCAGCCTCGCTTCTGAGGACGGGGGATGCTGGAGATCAGACTCCAAGAGTGTGGTGCTGGAAAAGCAGTGTAGGGTCGTTGCTGAGGGAGTGCCGCACTGTCGGAGGGTCAGTGCTGAGGGAGTGCCGCGCTGTCGGAGGGTCAGTGCTGAGGGAGTGGGCACTGTCGGAGGGTCAGTGCTGAGGGAGTGCCGCACTGTCGGAGGGTCATTGCTGAGGGAGTGCCGCACTGTCGGAGGGTCAGTGCTGAGGGAGTGCCGCACTGTCAGAGGGTCATTGCTGAGGGAGTGCCGCACTGTCGGAGAGTCATTGCTGAGGGAGTGCCGCACTGTCGGAGGGACATTGCTGAGGGAGTGCCGCACTGTCAGAAGGTCAGTGCTGAGGGAGTGCCGCACTGTTGGAGGGTCAGTGCTGAGGGAGTGCCGTACGTTCAGAGGGTCAGTGCTGAGGGAGTGCCGCACTGTCGGAGGTTCAGAGCTGAGGGAGAGCCGCACTGTCGGAGGGTCATTGCTGAGGGAGTGCCGCACTGTCGGAGGGTCAGTAGTGAGGGAGTGGGCACTGTCGGAGGGTCAGTGCTGAGGGAGTGCCGCACTGTCGGAGGGTCAGTGCTGAGGGAGTGGGCACTGTGGAAGGGTCAGTGCTGAGGGAGTGGGCACTGTCGGAGGGTCAGTGCTGAGGGAGTGCCACTCTGTCGGAGGGTCAGTGCTGAGGGAGTGGGCACTGTCGGAGGGTCAGTGCTGAGGGAGTGGGCACTGTCGGAGGGTCAGTGCTGAGGGAGTGGGCACTGTCGGAGGGTCAGTGCTGAGGGAGTGCTGCACTGTTGGAGGGTCAGTGCTGAGGGAGTGCCGCACTGTTGGAGGGTCAGTGCTGAGGGAGCGCCGCACTGTCGGAGGGTCAGTGCTGAGGGAGTGCTGCACTGTCGGAGGGTCAGTGCTGAGAGAGTGCCGCACTGTCGGAGGGTCAGTGCTGAGGGAGTCGGCACTGTCGGAGGGTCAGTGCTGAGGGAGTGCCGCACTGTCGGAGGGTCAGTGCTGAGGGAGTGCCACTCTGTCGGAGGGTCAGTGCTGAGGGGGTGGGCACTGTCGGAGGGTCAGTGCTGAGGGAGTGGGCACTGTCGGAGGGTCAGTGCTGAGGGAGTGGGCACTGTCGGAGGGTCAGTGCTGAGGGAGTGCTGCACTGTTGGAGGGTCAGTGCTGAGGGAGTGGGCACTGTCGGAGGGTCAGTGCTGAGGGAGTGCCGCACTGTCGGAGGGTCAGTGCTGAGGGAGTTGGCACTGTCGGAGGGTCAGTGCTGAGGGAGTGCTGCACTGTCGGAGGGTCAGTGCTGAGAGAGTGCCGCACTGTCGGAGGGTCAGTGCTGAGGGAGTGCCGCACTGTCGGAGGGTCAGTGCTGAGGGAGTACTGCACTGTCGGAGGAACACTCGGAGCTGCCTCACTCATGGGAGACCGTGTGGGAAGTGATCAGGGCTGACTCTGAGCTGGGAGAGGGGAGACTTCCCCTCACCCCTCACCCCATCAGCACCTCATCCCCCTCCCAAGCCTCTTCCCCCCCACTCACAGCCCCCTGGCCCCCAACATCCCGACCCCCGGAATATTCGTAAGGAGCTGTCTCTCTCCTCGAGCAGCACTTACCCTGAAGGGATCTCGTCTCTGCCAGGCCCAGGGGCCAATCAGCAGAGAGCGAGCCCATTAAGTCAAGGGGAGATCCAGAAATGACTGGCTCTCCCTGCTCCCCTCGTGAAGTCATGGCGGGAAAACAGACTGACTGAGAAATCTCCCTGGTTAAACACACACCGGGCTTTTCAGTGAATTCTACAGAAATAACTCACACGTGCTTGCGATTCCTCAGTCACCAGTAATTAGGCCTGTCAGAGTTTCCCTTTGATTAACTATTTGTGGGAATAGGCATCGCTGGCTGGGCCCAGTATTTATCACCCCCCCGTCCCTAGTTGCCCCCCTTGAGAAGGTGGGGGTGAGCTGCCTTCTTGACCCACTGCAGTCCATGTGCTGTAGGGTAGTCCCACAATGTCCCTGAGGGAGGGAATCCCAGGATTCTGACCCAGGAAGGAACGGCCGATAGATTTCCAAGTCAGGATGGGGAGGGGCTCAGAGGGGAATTTGCAGGGGGGTGGGGGTGGTGTTCCCATGTACCTGCCGCCCCTTGTCCTTCTCGATGGAAGTGGCCGTGGGTTTGGAAGGTGCTGCCAGAGGATCTTTGGTGAGTTTCTGCAGTGGGTCTTGTAGCTGGTACACACTGCAGTTACTGAGGGTCGGTGGGGGGAGGGAGGGGATGGTACACACTGCTGTTACTGAGGGTCGGTGGGGGGGAGGGAGGGGATGGTACACACTGCAGTGACTGAGGGTCGGTGGGGGGAGGGAGGGAGGGGATGGTACACACTGCAGTTACTGAGGGTCGGTGGGGGGGAGGGAGGGGATGGTACACACTGCTGTTACTGAGGGTCGGTGGGGGGAGGGAGGGGATGGTACACACTGCTGTTACTGAGGGTCGGTGGGGGGGAGGGAGGGGATGGTACACACTGATGTTACTGAGTGTCGGTGGGGGGGAGGGAGGGGATGGTACACACTGCAGTTACTGAGGGTCGGTGGGGGGGGAGGGAGGGGATGTTACACACTGCAGTTACTGAGGGTCGGTGGGGGGGGAGGGAGGGGATGGTACACACTGCAGTTACTGAGGGTCGGTGGGGGAGGGAGGGGATGGTACACACTGCTGTTACTGAGGGTCGGTGGGGGGAGGGAGGGAGGGGATGGTACACACTGCAGTTACTGAGGGTCAGTGGGGTGAGGGAGGGGATGGTACACACTGATGTTACTGAGTGTCGGTGGGGGGAGGGAGGGGATGGTACACACTGATGTTACTGAGTGTCGGTGGGGGGGGAGGGGATGGTACACACTGCTGTTACTGAGGGTCGGTGGGGGGGGGGGGGGAGGGGATGGTACACACTTCAGTTACTGAGGGTTGGTGGGGGGGGAGGGAGGGGATGGTACACACTGCAGTTACTGAGGGTTGGTGGGGGGGGAGGGAGGGGATGGTACACACTGCTGTTACTGAGGGTCGGTGGGGGGGGAGGGAGGGGATGGTACACACTTCAGTTACTGAGGGTTGGTGGGGGGGAGGGAGGGGATGGTACACACTTCAGTTACTGAGGGTTGGTGGGGGGGGAGGGAGGGGATGGTACACACTGCTGTTACTGAGCGTCGGTGGGGGGGAGGGAGGGGATGGTACACACTGATGTTACTGAGTGTCGGTGGGGGGGGAGGGGATGGTACACACTGCTGTTACTGAGGGTCGGTGGGGGGGGGGGGGAGGGGATGGTACACACTTCAGTTACTGAGGGTTGGTGGGGGGGGAGGGAGGGGATGGTACACACTGCAGTTACTGAGGGTTGGTGGGGGGGGAGGGAGGGGATGGTACACACTGCTGTTACTGAGGGTCGGTGGGGGGGGAGGGAGGGGATGGTACACACTTCAGTTACTGAGGGTTGGTGGGGGGGAGGGAGGGGATGGTACACACTTCAGTTACTGAGGGTTGGTGGGGGGGGAGGGAGGGGATGGTACACACTGCTGTTACTGAGCGTCGGTGGGGGGGAGGGAGGGGATGGTACACACTGCTGTTACTGAGGGTCGGTGGGGGGGAGGGAGGGGATGGTACACACTTCAGTTACTGAGGGTTGGTGGGGGGGAGGGAGGGGATGGTACACACTGCTGTTACTGAGCGTCGGTGGGGGGGAGGGAGGGGATGGTACACACTGCTGTTACTGAGGGTCAGTGGGGGGGAGGGAGGGGATGGTACACACTGCTGTTACTGAGGGTCGGTGGGGGGGAGGGAGGGGATGGTACACACTGCTGTTACTGAGGGTCGGTGGGGGGAGGGAGGGGATGGTACACACTGCTGTTACTGAGGGTCGGTGGGGGAGGGAGGGGATGGTACACACTGCTGTTACTGAGGGTTGGTGGGGGGGGAGGGAGGGGATGGTACACACTGCTGTTACTGAGGGTCGGTGGGGGGAGGGGATGGTACACACTGCTGTTACTGAGGGTCGGTGGGGGGGAGGGAGGGGATGGTACACACTGCTGTTACTGAGGGTCGGTGGGGGGAGGGAGGGGATGGTACACACTGCTGTTACTGAGGGTCGGTGGGGGGAGGGAGGGGATGGTACACACTGCAGTTACTGAGGGTCGGTGGGGGAGGGAGGGGATGGTACACACTGCAGTTACTGAGGGTTGGTGGGGGGGGAGGGAGGGGATGGTACACACTGCTGTTACTGAGCGTCGGTGGGGGGGAGGGAGAGGATGGTACACACTGCTGTTACTGAGCGTCGGTGGGGGGGGAGGGAGGGGATGGTACACACTGCTGTTACTGAGGGTCGGTGGGGGGAGGGAGGGGATGGTACACACTGCTGTTACTGAGGGTTGGTGGGGGGGGAGGGAGGGGATGGTACACACTGCTGTTACTGAGGGTTGGTGGGGGGGGAGGGAGGGGATGGTACACACTGCTGTTACTGAGGGTCGGTGGGGGAGGGAGGGGATGGTACACACTGCTGTTACTGAGGGTCGGTGGGGGGAGGGAGGGGATGGTACACACTGCTGTTACTGAGGGTCGGTGGGGGGAGGGAGGGGATGGTACACACTGCAGTTACTGAGGGTCGGTGGGGGGGGGGGATGGTACTCACTGCAGTTACTGAGGGTCGGTGGGGGGAGGGAGGGGATGGTACACACTGCAGTTACTGAGGGTCGGTGGGGGGAGGGAGGGGATGGTACACACGGCAGTTACTGAGGGTCGGTGGGGGGAGGGAGGGGATGGTACACACTGCTGTTACTGAGGGTCGGTGAGGGGGAGGGAGGGGATGGTACACACTGCTGTTACTGAGCGTCGGTGGGGGGAGGGAGGGGATGGTACACACTGCTGTTTCTGAGGGTCAGTGGGGGGAGGGAGGGGATGGTACACACTGCTGTTACTGAGGGTCGGTGGGGGGGAGGGAGGGGATGGTACACACTGCTGTTACTGAGCGTCGGTGGGGGGAGGGAGGGGATGGTACACACTGCTGTTACTGAGGGTCGGTGGGGGGGGAGGGGATGGTACACACTGCAGTTACTGAGGGTCGGTGGGGGGAGGGAGGGGATGGTACACACTGCTGTTACTGAGCGTCGGTGGGGTGGGGGGGGGGATGGTACACACTGCAGTTACTGAG
The DNA here is from genome assembly GCF_047496795.1 of Chiloscyllium punctatum. NCBI lineage: Eukaryota > Metazoa > Chordata > Chondrichthyes > Orectolobiformes > Hemiscylliidae > Chiloscyllium > Chiloscyllium punctatum. Next base: position 49,282,401 of record NC_092772.1, read on the forward strand.
GGTCGGTGGGGGAGGGAGGGAGGGGATGGTACACACTGCTGTTACTGAGGGTCGGTGGGGGGAGGGAAGGGATGGTACTCACTGCAATTACTGTGGGTCGGTGGGGGGGAGGGAGGGGATGGTACACACTGCTGTTACTGAGGGTCGGTGGGGGGAGGGAGGGGATGGTACACACTGCTGTTACTGAGGGTCGGTGGGGGAGGGAGGGGATGGTACACACTGCTGTTACTGAGGGTCTGTGGGGGAGGGAGGGGATGGTACACACTGCAGTTACTGAGGGTCGGTGGGGGAGGGAGGGAGGGGATGGTACACACTGCTGTTACTGAGGGTCGGTGGGGGGAGGGAGGGGATGGTACTCACTGCAATTACTGTGGGTCGGTGGGGGGGAGGGAGGGGATGGTACACACTGCTGTTACTGAGGGTCGGTGGGGGGAGGGAGGGGATGGTACACACTGCTGTTACTGAGGGTCGGTGGGGGAGGGAGGGGATGGTACACACTGCTGTTACTGAGGGTCGGTGGGAGGGGTGGGGGGGATGGTACACACTGCTGTTACTGAGGGTCGGTGGGGGAGGGAGGGAATGGTACACACTGCTGTTACTGAGCGTCGGTGGGGGGAGGGAGGCGATGGTACACACTGCTGTTACTGAGCGTCGGTGGGGGGAGGGAGGGGATGGTACACACTGCTGTTACTGAGCGTCGGTGGGGGAGGGAGGGAATGGTACACACTGCAGTTACTGAGCGTCGGTGGGGGGAGCGATGGTGATGTTTGTGAGTGTGGGGGCTGGTTTTTTCCTGGATGGTTTCGAGCGTCTCGAGTGTTGTTGGAGCTGCCCCCATCCAGCGGCAAGTGGGGAGCATTCCCTCACCCTCCTGATTTTGCGCACTCTGAATTCTACCCAAGTGCCAACTGACACAGAATTAAAGAGAATGGAACCATTGCCCCTTGATGTTCCATGGTGTTACCATCACTGAATCCCCCAATTTCAACATCCTGGGGGTTTCCATTGACCAGAAACTCAACTGGACCCACCACACAAACACAGCGGCTCCAAGAGCAGGTCAGAGAATGGGAATCCTGCAGCGAATAACTCCCCTCCTGTCTCCCCCCCGCCATAGCCTGTCCCACCATCTACAAAAGTCCTGCTGCTGAACAGGGGAATTGCTGTGGAGGGGTTCAAACTGATTGGAGGGTCAGTACAGATACAGTGGGTTGAATGGTCTCTTAGTGCAATGGAACATCTCAATTCTCCCGGGAGTCAAACTCCTGGAATTCTGTTCCTGACAGCGCTGTGGGTATTCCTTCATTCTGCGGACAGTAGATTTCAGAAACAGGAGCTCACTGTCTCTGTCCTGTGGTCAGTGGGGGATGGGCAATCGATACCAGTCAGACCCAGAGGTGCCAACCAATTGAAAGGATTCACACTCACTCGTACACTCACACTCACACACGCTGACACACACACTCACACACACACACACTGACACACACATACACATGCTGACACACACACTCGTACACTCACACTCACACACACACACACACGCTGACGCACACACTCACACACACACACACTGACACACACACACTCACTCGCACACTCACATTCTGACATACACACAAACACACACACAGGCTCACACACGCGCACGCACACAGCCTCGCACACGCTCACACACACACAGACTAACACACATGCTCACACACACACAGACTCACACACACACGGACTCACAAACACGCACGCACACACTGACACACACATACACACACACGCTGACACACACTCACACACACACACACGCACTCTCTCTCACATACACATGCACACACACACTCACACATACATATACACACACACATTCACACTCACGCCCACACACACATACACTCACTCACACACACACATACTCACACACACACATACACACACACTCACACACACTCTCACACACACACACACGCACTCTCTCTCACATACACATGCACACACACACACACACATACATATACACACACACATTCACACTCACGCCCACACACACATACACTCACTCACACACACACATACTCACACACACATACTCACACACTCACACACTCTCTCCCACACTCACACACTCTCTCATTCACACACACACACAGATTTGGACAGACACACAGTCTCTCATTAACACATTCCCACACCCAGACTCTCTCAGAGACACCTGCACCCGCAAACACACACGACCACATCTTGAGCTCTGACACCCCCACATTCCGCAGTCCGATCCGAATGAGGATTTCTGAGAGTTCTCACAAACACACAGGAAGTGGACGTTCCTGACCCGGTGGGAATCTACCCCATCTTTAACCAGATACTGCCCATGGGATAGGGAGCAGTGACTGACCTGAGTTGAACCAAATCCCTCACGTTCTCAATGTCGATAGGTTGGGGCGATGGGATCTCGAACTCCTTCCCAGGAAAAGGATTGGGTGTGTAGACAGTTTGTGAATTTTGTCCTTCATTGCTAAAGGGACTGAGTTTAAAAGCAGAGAGGTTATATTGCAGCTGTATGGGGTGCTGGTGAGGCCACACGTGGAGTACTGCGTGTAGTTTTGGTCCCTGTAAAGATGGACTGGCACTGGACGGGATGCAGAGGAGGTTCACTGGGTTGAGTCCAGAATTGAGGGGATTGGCTTGTGAGGCGAGACTGAGTAGACTGGGAGTATACTCATTAGAATTGAGAAGAGTGAGGGAGGATCTTATAGAAACGTATAAAATGATGAAGGGAATAGATAAGATCGAGGTCGAGGGGATGTTCCCACTGGCAGCTGTAACTAGGACAAGAGAATCGAGCCTCAAGATTGGAGTGAGCAGGTTTCGGACTGAATTCAGAAGGAACCTCTTCACTCAGAGGGTTGGGAATCTGTGGAATTCCCTGCCCAGGGAAGTCGTTGATGGTATTTCAATGAACGTGTTTAAAAATTAGATGGGTAACCGCTTTGAATAATAAAGGAATTCAGGGTTTTGGGGAGAGGGCGGGTTAGTGGAGCTGAGGTCATGAAAGGATCTGGCTGGCAGAGCTGGCTCGAAGGGGCCGAATGGCCTCCTCCTGCTCCTAGTTCTTATGTTTGTCTCAATCTGGGAGGGACTGATCTTTCGCCATCTCACTCTGATGGTTAGAAGTTAGAAGTTACTGGACAGGTCAAAACTTAACCCTAACCCTAACCCTAATACTGACCCTAGCATTAACCTTACCCCTATACCTAACCTTAACCCGAATCCTAACTTGAATAACTGACCCTAGCATTAACCTTAACCCTATACCTAACCTTAGCCATCATCCTGACCCTGACCCTGATGCTGACCCTGACTTTAATCCTAACCCTGACCCAGACCCTAACCCTAATCCTGACCCTGACGCTGAGCCTGACCCTGACCCTAATCCTGACCCTAGCCCTGACCCTAATCCTGACCCTGACCCTGACCCTAATCCTGCCCCTATTCCTGACCCTGACCCTAATCCTGACCCTGACCCTGACCCTAATCCTGACCGTGACCCTAATCCTGCCCCTATTCCTGACCCTGACCCTAATCCTGACCCTGACGCTGAGCCTGACCCTGACCCTAATCCTGACCCTAGCCCTGACCCTAATCCTGACCCTGACCCTGACCCTAATCCTGCCCCTATTCCTGACCCTGACCCTAATCCTGACCCTGACCCTGACCCTAATCCTGACCGTGACCCTAATCCTGCCCCTATTCCTGACCCTAACCCTAATCCTGACCCTGACGCTGAGCCTGACCCTGACCCTAATCCTGACCCTAGCCCTGACCCTAATCCTGACCCTGACCCTGACCCTAATCCTGCCCCTATTCCTGACCCTGACCCTAATCCTGACCCTGACCCTGACCCTAATCCTGACCGTGACCCTAATCCTGCCCCTATTCCTGACCCTGACCCTAATCCTGACCCTGACCCTGACCCGAATCCTGACCGTGACCCTAATCCTGACCGTACCCTGACCCTGACCCTGACCCTGACCCTGACCCTTCTTGTTGAACTCCAACTCAGCTCAGTACCAGCTAGAATTCATTGCTTTCAGTTCAGCTTTTTACTCACAGGGAAGGAGGGGCTGGAGGGAGTTACAGAGATAGGGAGGGGGTGTAGGGGCTGGAGGGGGTTACAGAGATAGGGAGGGGGTGTAGGGGCTGGAGGGGGTTACAGAGATAGGGAGGGGGTGTAGGGGCTGGAGGGGGTTACAGAGATAGGGAGGGGGTGTAGGGGCTGGAGGGGGTTACAGAGATAGGGAGGGGGTGTAGGGGCTGGAGGGGGTTACAGAGATAGGGAGGGGTGTAGGGGCTGGAGGAGGTTACAGAGATAGGGAGGGGGTGTAGGGGCTGGAGGGGGTTACAGAGAGAGGGAGGGGGGTGTAGGGGCTGGAGGGAGTTACAGAGATAGGGAGGGGTGTAGGGGCTGGAGGGAGTTACAGAGATAGGGAGGGGGTGTAGGGGCTGGAGGGAGTTACAGAGATAGGGAGGGGGTGTAGGGGCTGGAGGGGGTTATAGAGATAGGGAGGGGGTGTAGAGGCTAGAGGGAGTTACAGAGATAGGGAGGGGGTGTAGGGGCTGGAGGGAGTTACAGAGATAGGGAGGGGTGTAGGGGCTGGAGGGAGTTACAGAGATAGGGAGGGGGTGTAGGGGCTGGAGGGAGTTACAGAGATAGGGAGGGGTGTAGGGGCTGGAGGGGGTGACAGAGATAGGGAGGGGGTGTAGGGGCTGGAGGGGGTTACAGAGATAGGGAGGGGGTGTAGGGGCTGGAGGGGGTTACAGAGATAGGGAGGGGGTGTCGGGGCTGGAGGGGGTTACAGAGATAGGGAGGGGGTGTAGGGGCTGGAGGGGGTTACAGAGATAGGGAGGGGGTGTAGAGGCTAGAGGGAGTTACAGAGATAGGGAGGGGGTGTAGGGGCTGGAGGGGATTACAGAGATAGGGAGGGGGGAAGGGGCTGGAGGGGGTTACAGAGATAGGGAGGGGGTGTAGGGGCTGGAGGGGGTTACAGAGATAGGGAGGGGGTGTATGGGCTGGAGGGGGTTACAGAGATAGGGAGGGGGTGTAGGGGCTGGAGGGGATTACAGAGATAGGGAGGGGGTAAGGGGCTGGAGGGGGTTACAGAGATAGGGAGGGGGTGTAGGGGCTGGAGGGGGTTACAGAGATAGGGAGGGGGTGTAGGGGCCGGAGGGGGTTACAGAGAGAGGGAGGGGGTGTAGGGGCTGGAGGGGGTTACAGAGAGAGGGAGGGGGTGTAGGGGATGGAGGGGGTTACAGAGAGAGGGAGGGGGTGTAGGGGCTGGAGGGAGTTACAGAGATAGGGAGGGGGTCTATGGGCTGGAGGGTGTTACAGAGATAGGGAGGGGGTTTAGGGGCTGGAGGGTGTTACAGAGATAGGGAGGGGGTGTAGGGGCTGGAGGGGGTTGCAGAGATAGGGAGGGGGTGTAGGGGCTGGAGAGGGTTACAGAGATAGGGAGGGGGTGTAGGGGTTGGAGGGAGTTACAGAGATAGGGAGGGGGTTTAGGGGCAGGAGGGGGTTACAGAGATAGGGAGGGGGTGTAGGGGATGGAGGGGGTTACAGAGATAGGGACGGGGTGTAGAGGCTGGAGGGGTGACAGAGATAGGGAGGGGGTGTAGGGACTGGAGGGGCTACAGAGATAGGGAGGGGGTGTAGGGGCTGGAGGGAGTTACAGAGATAGGGAGGGGGTGTAGGGGCTGGAGGGGGTTACAGAGATAGGGAGGGGGTGTAGGGGCTGGAGGGGGTTACAGAGATAGAGAGCGAGTTACAGAGATAGGGAGGGAGTGTAGGGGCAGGAGGGGGTTACAGAGGTAGGGAGGGGATGTTGGGGTTGAGGAGGTTACAGAGATAGGGAGGGGATGTAGGGGCTGGAGGAGGTTACAGAATGGCAGACTGGGTGTTGGGAGAATGGACGAATGGAGAGTGAGGGATGGGACGATGGGGAATGGGAGCATAGCAATGGGACAGTGGGGGATGGGAGTCTGGGAGTGTAAGGGTGCGGTATGGGAGAGTGGGGGATGGGAGGATGGGGAATGGGATTGTGGGCAATGGGAGAGTGGGGGTTGGGAGACTGGGAGTGGAAGAGTGGGGGTTGGGAGAGTGGGGGTTGGGAGAGTGGGGATTGGGAGAGTGGGGGATGGGAGAGTAGGGGATAGGAGGATGCGAATGGGAGTGTGGGTGATGGGAGAGTGGGGATTGGGAGAGTGGGGTTGGGAGAGTGGGGGATTGGGAGGATGGGGAGTGGGAGAATGGGAGATGGGAGAGTGGGGGATGGGAGAGTGGGGGATGGGAGAGTGGGGGATAGGAGGATGCGAATGGGAGTGTGGGTGATGGGAGAGTGGGGGTTGGGAGGATGGGAGTGGAAGAGTGGTCGATGGGAGGATGGGGAGTGGGAGTGTGGGGAATGGGAGAGTGGGGATGGGAGGATGGGAGTGGAAGAGTGGGGAATGGGAGAGTGGGGATTGGGAGGATGGGGAGTGGTAGAGTAGGGGTGGGAGAGTGGGAGTGGAAGAGTGGGGGTTGGGAGCATGGAGGAGGGGACACTGGGAGTGGAAGAGTGGGCGATGCGAGAGTGGGGGAATGGGAGACTGGGAGTGGAAGAGTGGGGGTTGAGAGAGTGGGGGAGGGGAGATTGGGCATGGGAGGATGGGGAGTGGAAGAGTGGGCGATGGGAGAGTGGGGGTTGGGAGGATGGAGAGTGGGAGAGTGAGGGACGGGGGAGTGGGAGGATGGGGAGTGGGAGAGTGAGGGATGGGAGGATAGGGAATGGGAGGATGGGGAGTGGGAGAATGGGGAGTGGAAGAGTGGGCGATGGGAGATGGGAAGATGGGGAATGGGAGAGTGGGGGAGTGGGAGATGGGGGAGTGGGAGGGTGGGGGATGGGAGGATGGGGAGTGGAAGAGTGGGGGTTGGGAGACTGGGGGAGGGGAGACTGGGAGTGGAGGAATGGGCAATGGGAGAGTGGGGGATGGGTGGATGGGGAGTTGGAGGATGGGGAGTGGGAGAGTGGGGAATGGGAGAATGGGGAGTGGGAGAGTGAGATATGGGAGGATGGGCAGTGGGAGAGTGGGCGGATGGGTGAGAGGGGTTTGGGAGTGTGTGTGGGTGGGGGAGTGGGATGATCGGACGGACAAGATTGGGATTTCAGGCACTGTGATGACTGTAGAGGAGCTTATTATTAAACCACGCTCACGCCCAGGAGCACGCATTGGCCCACAGCTGACAGAACTCCCAGGAATCAGCCTCAAACCCCCCCTGTACACAACCGCACCTCCCCAGGCCAAGCCCCACCTTGAGAGAATCCATCTCTCGGCTCCGAGCTGCTGTTAAAAGGTGCGGTCTCACTTACCGGGAGATGGTTCCTACATAACGGGCACTGTGGTGTATCTCGAGTCCTCTGTTACTAGGCTAGAAGATGGGGACTTCCATCGCTCTGGGCCCATGACTGTACTCAGCAGAATGACTGGAACTTCTCACTACTTTCAGAAAAGACAATTTTCTGCTGTCGTAAGGGTGAATTATCGACAGTTTACGCCCAAGGGATCTCGAAATGTCACCGATCTGGCTCAGAATGCCTCTCCCGTGTCATATCAAACTCTCGTCCCACGCTCCTGTCTTCAACCGTCTCAGAACAGAATTCTGCCGCTGCCCTTTGCCATCAGAAGTCTGCACTCACTGGCTTTCTGTCTCTCACAGTCTTTCTCTCTGGTCGTTCTCTCTTTGCCTCTCTATCGCTCTGTCTCCCCCTCACTCTCCCTCCATATCTCCTCCCATTTCTCTCTCTCGCTCTCTGTCTCTGTCTCTCTCTCTCTCCCCTCTTATGCTTTGCTTCTCTCACATCCGTCCCCACACTCTCTTGCTCTCCCTTCCTCTTTCAGTCTACCTCTCTCTGTCCCTTCTCCTCTCTCTCACTCCCTTTCTGGGTGTCGCTTTCTCTTCCCTCCCCCTCTCTCTGACTGAGTTTCTCGCACTCGGTCTGTTTATGTCTCTTTCTCTCCCTCCATCACTCCCTCTCTCAGGGGTAGGAGTGGGGTTGATGTTGGGAGTTGGGATTGTAGGGGTTTGGGGGCATCTCTCTGACCACCCACCCCCCCCCCCCCCACTTCCAAAGCGTTCGATTGGCTGTGAGGTGCTCTGGCAAGGCCTGGCATTACTGTATAGGCGCTATGAGAATGGAGAGGTTCCTTCTTCTCAGCAGCTGGCTGAACTCAGTCTGACTCACCAGGGGGTGCTGTCTGACTCACGCCAACCTCAAGCTGGTCACAAGGGATAACAGAGAGACAGCCCCCCACACCCACACACCTACCAACACCTCAATAACACACACCCACCAACACTCAATAAAACAAACACACACACTCACATCCCATACACTCACACACACATACTCACACTCACACACACTCACATCCCACATACATACACACACACAATCTCACACGCATACACACACACACTCATACACTCACGACCCCCACACCCCCCCCCACACAAACACACACACATCATCACTCAGACACATTTACGCACACACACACTCAGATATACATACACATTTACACACTCACACACTCTCTCTCACACACAAACCGACACACACACTCACTCAATCACATTTACACACACACGCACTCTCACTGTGATGATGTGATTATCAGCTTTAAATGGCTGTTTGTTGTTGACACTGTGGGTATACCTCTCCAGGGGTGGGGTGGGGACAGAACGTGAGTGGGGGGTGGGGAGTGGGGAGTGGGGAATGGGGGGGGTTGGGAACAGGGAGTGGGGATTGGGAAGCAGGGAGCATGTTCAATGTCTGTGTGTGTGTGTTATTGAGTATATGTGGGTATGTGTCAGTGTGTGTGTGTTATTGAGTGTATGTGGGTGTGTATTAGTGTGTGTGTGTCAGTGAATGTGTGTTATTGAGTGTATGCGGGTGTGTACCAGTGTGTGTGTTATTGAGTGTATGTGGGTGTGTATCAGTGTGTGTGTTATTGAGTGTTGGTGGGTGTGTGTCAGTGTGTGAATCAGTGTGTGTGTGTTATTGAGTGTTGGTGGATGTGTCAGTGTGTGTGTATCAGTGTGTATGTTATTGAGTGTCTGTGGGTGTGTATCAGTGTGTGTGTTATTGAGTGTTGGTGGGTGTGTGTCAGTGTGTGGATCAGTGTGTGTGTGTTATTGAGTGTTGGTGGATGTGTCAGTGTGTGTGTATCAGTGTGTGTGTGTTATTGAGTGGTGGGTGGGTGTTAGTGTATGTGTGTTATCGAGTGTATGTGGGTGTGTGTATTATTGAGTGTCTGTGCATGTGTGTCAGTGTGTGTGTGTTATTGAGTGTATGTGAGTGTGTATTAGTGTGTGTTATTGAGTGTTGGTGGGTGTGTGTCAGTGTGCGTGTATATCAGTGTGTGTGTGTTATTGAGTGTATGTGGGTGTGTATTAGTGTATGTGTGTCAGTGTGTGTGTGTTATTGAGTGTATGCAGGTGTGTATCAGTGTGTGTGTTATTGAGTGTTGGTGGGTGTGTGTCAGTGTGTGAATCAGTGTGTGTGCGTTATTGAGTGTTGGTGGATGTGTCAGTGTGTGTGTATCAGTGTGTGTGTATTATTGAGTGTATGTGGGTGTGTGTCAGTGTGTGTGTGTCAGTGTATGTGTGTTATTGAGTGGTGGGTGGGTGTTAGTGTATGTGTGTTATCGAGTGTATGTGGGTGTGTATCTGTGTGTGTGTCAGTGTGCGTGTGTGTGTGTTATTGAGTGTATGTGGGTGTGTGTCAGTGTGTGTGTGTCAGTGTATGTGTGTTATTGAGTGGTGGGTGGGTGTTAGTGTATGTGTGTTATCGAGTTTATGTGGGTGTGTATCTGTGTGTGTGTGTCAGTGTGTGTGTGTGTTATTGAGTGTGTGTGGGTGTGTGTCAGTGTGTGTGTTATTGAGTGTATGTGGGTGTGTATCAGTGTGTGTGTCAGTGTGTGTGTTATTGAGTGTTGGTGGGTGCGTATCATTGTGTGTGTTATTGAGTGTATGTGTGTGTGTGTCAGTGTGTGTGTGTTATTGAGTGTATGTGGGTGTGTATCAGTGTGTGTATGTGGGTGGGTGTCAGTGTATGTGTGTTATTGAGTGTATGTGGGTATGTGTCAGTGTGTGTATGTGGGTTTGTGTCAGTGTGTGTGTGTTATTGAGTGCATGTGGGTATGTGTCAGTGTGTGTGTGGGTCAGTGTGTGTGTTATTGAGTGTATGTGGGTGTGTATCAGTGTATGTGTGTTATTAAGTGTTGGTGGGTGTGTGTCAGTGTGTGTGTGTCAGTGTGTGTGTGTTATTGAGTGTTGGTGGCTGTGTGTCAGTGGGTGTGTGTCAGTGTGTGTGTGTGTCAGTGCGTGTGTTATTGAGTGTATGTGGGTGTGTGTCAGTGTGTGTGTGTATTATTGAGTGTTGGTGGGTGTGTATCAGTGTGCGTGTGTGTCAGTGTGTGTGTTATTGAGTATTGGTGGGTGTGTATCTGTGTGTGCGTCAGTGTGCGTGTGTCAGTGTGTGTGTGTTTATTGAGTGTATGGGTATGTGTCAGTGTGTGTTATTGAGTGTTGGTGAGTGTGTGTGTGTTATTGAGTGTGTGTGGGGTGTGTTGGTGTGTGTGTATATTGAGTGTTTGTGGATATGTGTCAGTCTGTGTGTGTTTGTGTTATTGAGTGTTGGTGGGTGTGTGTTACTGAGTGTTGGTGGGTGTGTGTGTTATTGAGTGTCAGTGGATGTGTGGGTGGGTGTGTGTGTGAGGGTTTGAGTGTGTGAGTGTGTGTGTAAAAGAGTGTGTATGTATGTGTGTATGTGTCTGAGTGTGTGTGTGTGGGGCATGTGAGTGTGTGTGTGCGTGTATGTCTGAGTGTGTGTATGTGTCTGAATGTATGTGAGTGTGTGTATGTGCGTGTGAGAGAGAGAGAGAGAGAGAGAGAGGGTGTGTGCCATCCTTATCTGGTCTGGCCCCAAGTGACTCCAGACCCGCAGCAATGTGTTTGACTCTTAACTTCCCTCTGGGGTAATTAGGGATGGACAATAGATACAGATTGACCCCCATATCTGGTGAATGAATTCCAAAGAAGCTGCTGGGTTAAACAGTGCCGAGTGAGGGCCAGCTCAGACTGATGCCTTGGTGTGTTCCTGAACAGAACCTTACATTGAACATTATTCAGCATAAATGAGCTGCGCACAGGGAGAAACTACCTCACTCCCCATGCCCGTAGGTAAGCTCAGAATGCTGAGGGATCTCTGCGGTCAGGAAGCATAGTGCTCTTGCCTGTGACTGTAACTGTATTTCCCAACTGAATTCGCAGAAATACCAGAGAGCTTCCTCATTGGAACGAGTCCAGACTCGGTTCCCAGCACAGAGGAGTATGAGATTGCACTTTCTGCTTTGAACTGGGTTAATACAGGTCCCTAGTCTCCTGCCTCTCGGCTTTTCTAGAGAGAGGCCAGCACAGCCTATAGCCATTTCGGCCATTTCCTCAGTGCCAGCCCTCATGGTCACATTATGGAACACAAAATCCCTGCAAATCCGTGCTGCTTCAGACATTCCTGTTGAACCTTCTCCCTTTCGGTCCCTGCTCGAGAAACAAATTCCCTCCGGCTCCTTTTCCCGGTTCTCCTCGATCCGTATCCCTCCGGTGACTGACCCTCTCCCATGCCAACCCCCTGGATACAGAGTCTTCCTCATCGGCTCCACCAGCCTCCCCAACCTTCTGGGGAGGGTTCTGAATGTTCCGGTTCAGAACCGTTCCCTGCTCCGAGGGGACTCCAATCCCAGACTCTCCCAGTCTCCCTCCGCGGAGGCTGGCATCCGATATCATGAAACAATTCCCGTCAACATCCTTCATGCCCTTCCCATGGGGCTTTGACATCTTTCCTGAACATCAGTGCCAGGAATTAGATGTAAGAATCCATCTGGGAAGGACCCACATCAATGTGAAAGGTCAATGAGCCACAGCAAGGCCTCCTCTTCCCCAGGAGCCTCAGGCAATCCCACCTGTCCATACGGACCCTCACCAACTGCTACAGACGCCCCATTGAGAGGGTACTGTCCGGGGGTGACACGGCCTGGTATGGAAACTGCTCTGCCCAGGGACGGTGAGAAACTACAGAAGGTGGTGGGCACAGCCCAGACCATCACGGGAACCAACCTCCCATCCACGGACTCCCATCGGGAAGGGAGCCAACATCCTCACAAGGCCCTCCCACCCCGGTTATAATCCCCTCCAACCCCGTCCGTCAGGCAGAAGGTACGGGAGCTTGGACACACGCACCGACAGGTTCAGGAACAGCTGGTTCCTGGCCGTTATGAGACTGAGGAACGGACTCTCTAGCCTTAGATAACACTGACCTTGCTAATGCTGCTCTCCCCTAGTGTGTCCCCTGAACGCCTCTGTCCACGTCCCTCTGATCTGCATATCCTTACTTACCATGATCTGCCCGGACCGCTGGTAAACAAAGCTTTTCACTGTACTCCAGTACACGTGACAATCAATCCATCAGTAAATCAATCAGTCAATCTATCTATCAATCAATCAATCCATGAAAAAGAAAGTCTCTCCTTATCTCCATTATAAAAAGTCTTCCCTTACTCTAAAGCTGTACCCTCGGGTCTTAGTTTCTCTGACCAATCTTCCCAACATCCACTCTGTCCCGGCCGTATGGTATTCTGTATGGGCCAAGCGCTGACAAGTGAGACTGGATTAATTGAGGAGATCTGGTCAGCATGGGCGAGTTGGACCGAAGGGTCTATTTCCATGCTCTATGACTCTTAGAAAAAGCTGGAGAAACTCAGCAGGTCTCTCTGAAGAGAGAAACAGAGCTCATGTCCGTTCTGACGAAGGCGAGATACCATCCTGATGCCCACCCAAGCACGGACGCTCGCCCCCAACCCCCCCTCACCACAGATATGTCCTCCCTACATGACACCCCTGCGCCCGTTCTGAAACTCTGACATCTCTCTGTCTCCTCTTCCTCGTTCTGATGAAGATTCATCGACCTGAGACATCAACTTTGTTTGTGTGTGGCGCCAGCTCTCTCTCTCGCTCTCTCTCTCTCTCCTGGTTATATTAGAAAAGTTTCCTGGAGGATTTTGTGCCAACTGAACAGGTCAAAACAGGCCTTAGTAAGACACTGCACATCCAACAGTGCTGCACTCCCCTCGACTATCCTCTGAGGGGATGGGCCACCATTTATCGCCCCCTGTCCCTAGTTGCCCCCCCTTGAGAAGGTGGGGGTGAGCTGCCTTCTTGACCCGCTGCAGTCCATGTGCTGTAGAGTAGACCCACAATGTCCCTGAGGGAGGGAATCCCAGGATTTATAAGGAACGGCCGATATATTTCCAAGTCGGGATAGTGAGGGTCTCGGAGGGGAACTTGCAGGGGGTGGTGTTCCCATGTACCTGCTGCCCTTCCAGTCACAGAGTCCCACAGCTCAGAAACAGACCCTTCGGCCCACCCAGTCCGTGCTGACCGTCATCCCCAAACTAACCCAGTCCCCCCCCCACCTGCTCCTGGCCCATCTCCCTCCAACCCTTCCCTGTCCATGTCCTTATCCAAATCCCTTTTAAATGTTGTAACTGTCCCCCCCCCCCCCCCCCCCCCCCCACTTCCTCAGGAAGGTCATTCCACACACGGACCACCCTCTGGGGAAAACAGTTGTCCCTCGTGTCTTTTTTAAATCTCTCTCCTCTCCCCTTAAACATGTGCCGCCCTGGTCTTCAATCCCCCCCACCCTGGGGGGAATAGGCACCCACCATTCACCCTCTCTGTCCCCCTCATGGTTTTATAAACCTCTATAAGGTCACCCCTCAGCCTCCGACGCTCCGGGGAAAAAAACTCCCAGCCTATCCAGCCTTTCGTTATAACTCCAACCCTCCCATTCCCGGCAACATCCTGGGAAATCTCTCCGGAACCCTCTCCAGTTTAATAATATCCTTCCTGTAACAGGGTGACCAGAACTGGACACAGTATTCCAGAAGGGGCCTCACCAATGTCCTGTACAACCTCAACATGACCTTCCCAACTCCTACACTCAAAGGGCTGAGCAATGAAGGGGAGTGTGTGAAACCCCTTCGTAACCCCCCTGTCTGTATGTGACACTAACCTCAAAATGATTTGCTGGTGGGTTTGGAAGGTGCTGCCTGAGGGTCTTTGGTGAGTTCCTGCAGGGCATCTTGTAGCTGGTACACACTGCAGTTACTGAGGGTCGGTGGGGGGGAGGGAGGGGATGGTACACACTGCTGTTACTGAGGGTCGGTGGGGGAGGGAGGGGATGGTACACACTGCAGTTACTGAGGGTCGGTGGGGGAGGGAGGGGATGGTACACACTGCAGTTACTGAGGGTCGGTGGGTGAGGGAGGGGATGGTACACACTGCTGTTACTGCGGGTCGGTGGGGGGAGGGAGGGGATGGTACACACTGCTGTTACTGAGGGTCGGTGGGGGGGGAGGGAGGGGATGGTACACACTGCTGTTACTGAGGGTCGGTGGGGGGAGGGAGGGGATGGTACACACTGCTGTTACTGAGGGTCGGTGGGGGGAGGGAGGGGATGGTACACACTGCTGTTACTGAGGGGCAGTGAGGGAGGGAGGGGATGGTACACACTGCTGTGACTGAGCGTCGGTGGGGGGAGGGAGGGGATGGTACACACTGCTGTGACTGAGCGTCGGTGGGGGGAGCGAGGGGATGTTTGTGGTTGTGGGGGCTGCTTTGTCCCTGGATGGTGTCGAGCTTCTTGAGTGTTGTTGGAGCTGCCCCCACCCAGGGGCAAGTGGGGAGTATTCCCTCACCCTCGGGCCTTGGGCCTTGTCGATGGTGGGACAGGATTTGGGGGGAGTCAGGAGGGGAGTTACTCGCTCGAGGATTCCCAGCCTCTGACCTGCTGTTGTGTTTATGTGGTGAGTCCAGTCGAGTGTTAATACAGGTTGATGGTATGGCAGTTGAATATCAGGGAGTGCTGGTTAGATTCTCCCTTCTCAGAGAGATGGTCATTACCTGGCACTTGTGTGGCATTAATTGTGACAGATCAATCCAAGCCTGGCTGTTGTCCAGGTCTTGCTGTTTGTGGGAGACCACTGAACCACTCCCAGGTTCTTTATCCTGAATGGAGCTGAAAAGTTAAGTCCTGGATGCCAATTTGTGTGCAGCCAGCTCCCTCAGGTGAGGGAGAGTGACCAACTGATCCCTCATGAGCTGCGCCGTTTGGGTTTGGGATCTTCCCCGCTCGGGGTAGCCCATTGGAAACCCCCCCCTCCCGTCACGCGGCCTTTTCCCCTTGCCAAAACACAAGCTGCACGCCCAATCGCCAATGAGGTCTTCCCTGGGAGCTGGAAACCCCTCCACTGATGAACGGCAACAGCACCAGCTCTGCATCTATCCCGCCCCTCTGGGGAAGCTGACTCCTTCCGAGAAAAATCCTCCTCTCCCCCACCTCACACACCCTCCTCTCCACCTCCCCCCCCACCCACCCCCCCACTCCAGATGTTACTGGTCCCAAACCACTTGCTAACTCTGTGTACTTTGGCCAATGACGCATGACATCCAGACTGTCCTCCACCAATGGTAGAGCAACCTCACTTGGTCACGTCTCCCCGTGGCCAATCAGAAACAGGCTCCCTTTCAGCTGATAGGGAGATCCCAAGATCTCCTGCTCACCACTCCCAACAATGTTGGGAAGTAACATGCCGGGACCCTCTCCAGTTAGTTCAGAGTCCAACGTCTGACTCAACAATTCAGAGAATTGAATTCAAATCTCACCAGGAGACCTGACCTCAGGGTTAAACACTGATGAAGCGATTGTCCTAATATGTTATTTCTGCACTTCCCTCATTGTCAGAACTTCCTTCCTCAGATAAGGATATCAAAACTGTACACTCAGTACTCCAGGGATGATCTCACCAAGGACCTGTACAATTATAGCAATGTCTGACTCTCGTACTCCCAATCCTCCCAATATCAGAAGTCCTTAAAACCGTAAGAAACTCGCCAAAGATCCTCAGACAACTCCATCCAAACTCCTGGCCACTTTCATCAAGAAGGACAAGGGGCAGCAGGTACATGGGAACACCCCCCCACCCCCCCTGCAAGTTCCCCTCCGAGCCCCTCACCGTCCCGACTTGGAAATATATCGGCCGTTCCTTCCTGGGTCAGTATCCTGGAATTCCCTCCGTCAGGGACATTGTGGGTCTACCCCACAGCAGATGGACTGCAGAAGGCTGCTCACCCCCACTTTCTCAAGGGAGGGTCAACTAGGGATAGGGTGATAAGTGTGGGCCCAGTCAGAGAGGCCCATGTCCCACAAGTGAATATAAAGAAACAGGAACAGGAGCAAGCCATTCGGCCCGTCAAACTTGGTCCAACATTCCTCCCCTTTCCCATAACCCTCGATTCCCCGACTGATTTCGAATCGATCTCGGCCTTCAGTATACACACGGACTCTGCCTTCCCCCACAGCTCTCTGTGACTGAGACTTCCAAAGACGCACAACTCTCTGAGAGAAGGAATTCCTCCCTCTCTCAGTCTGAAATCAGGGCCCCTTTATTCTGAGATGGTGCCCTCTGCTCCTGTCCCATGAGGGGAATCTCCCTCTGGGCATTTAGAGGCAGCCGGGCCTGCAGATGCTGGAGGTCAGAGTTGGTAGACATGACGATGGGAAAGCACAGCGGCTGAGGAGAAGGCAAGGCTGAAACGCTTCACCAAGACTCGGGGGGGGGGGGGAGCTTCTCAGCAGTTACCCCTGCCAAACCCCAAAAGGTTTCAAAGAGATGCCCTCTCACCCTTCCAGTGGGTAGAGTGCCAACCTGTTTAGCTCTCAGTTCATACAGGATCGAGGTGGATTTCAGCAGTTTCCCCATTTCCCTTCTCCCTCACATCACCCCAGTCCCAAGCTTCCAACTCAGCACCGCCCTCCTGACCTGTCCATCGTCCTTCCCATCTATCCGTTCCAATCCTGCCCGACCTATCACCTTCTACCTCCCACCTCCATCTACCTAGCGCACTCTCAGTTCCCTTCCCCCCAGTCCAACCCGCCTCCCATTTATTTCTCAGCCCACAAGCCTCATTCCTGATGAAGGGTTTATGCCCGAAACGTCGATTCTCCTGCTCCTCGGACGCTGCCTGACCTGCTGTGCTTTTCCAGCACCACACTCCCGACTCTAGCCCCTGAGACAACCCCCTCCACCCTGAGGATTATTCGGGTGAACCTTTTCCAAAATGCCTCCATTCTTTCTTTGAATCAGGGAACCAAGACAGCTCACGACACTACAATGATGGTGAACGTGTACATAGACATGGACAACATGGAAATAGACCCTTCGGCCCAATTCCTCCATGCTGACCCAGATATCCCAACTTAACCTACTCCCATTTGTCAGCACTCGGCCCATATCCCTCCAAACCCTTCCTATTCATATACCCATCCTTTTAAGATGTCTTTTAAATGCTGTCATTGTACCAGCCTCCACCACTTCCTCTGGCAGCTCATTCCATACACGTACCACCCTCTGGGTGAAAACGTTGCCCCTTAGGTCCCTTTTATATCTTTCCCCTCTCACTCTAAACCTATGCCCCTCTAGTTCTGGACTCCCCCACCCCAGGGAAAAGACCTTGTCTATTTATCCTATCCGTGCCCCTCATGATTTTATAAACCTCTATAAGGTCACCCTTCAGCCTCTGACGCTCCAGGGAAAACAGCCCCAGCCTGTTCAGCCTCTCCCTGTAGCTCAGGTCCTCCAACCCTGGCAACATCCTTGTAAATCTTTTCTGAACCCTTTCAAGTTTCACAACATCCTTCCTGTAGCTTAGAGTCCAGAATAGAACGCAGTATTCCAAAAGCAGCCTGACCAATGTCCTGTACAGCCACAACATGACCTTCCAACTCCTGTACTCAATGCACTGACCCATAAAGTTAAAAATCACACAACTCCCGGTTCTCGCCCGACAGGTTTATTGGAAGCACTAGCTTTCGGAGTGCTGCACCTTGGTGAGGTAGTTAGATCTCCGAAAGCTAGTGCTTTCAAACAAACCTGTCGGACTCTAACCTGGTGTGGTGTGATTTTTAGCTTTGTCCACCCTAGTCCAACACCGGCACCTTCTGTTTCTGACCAACCAATAAGGGAAAGCATAACACAACACATTCCTCACTATCCTGTCGACCTGCGACTCTACCTCCAAGGAACGAGGAAACTGCACTCCGAGGTCTCTGTGATCGACTTATCGAAAGCATTATCTTCTGTCAGACAGCACTCAGCACCCATCGAGAACCAACGTGATGGAATAGACCAAGCGTGGAAAGAGTTAAAAGCAGGCTTACCTCGAGATTGCTGCCTTAAAGCATCCCAGTGGTAAACATCTCCTCTGGCTCCTTGGTTCTTGGGGATTCCGCCTTATTTAAAGAGACCAGTGTGTCCCTCGAGTCACTGTGCTGTTTGAATCCCCAAACCTGCCCTCTAAAAGAACTAACGCGCTGGAGCAAGACAGGAATTTTCTTCTGTGTGTGTGTGCGTCTGTGCCTGTGTGATTTTTTTTTGTTGTTTGAAATCTGGGGTTTATTTAGTGGCTTCGTCTTTCAGGTGAAATCCCAGGCTGAACCAGGAAGCGACGCATTCGCATCATTTACAACCAAAGTGATAGAATTCCCCGCATTCCATTTGCAACTTTCTCTTTCCTTGTTGGTCACTGGATGGGGGGAGCAGTGTTGGGGTGTGGAGACAGAAATTACCCCCTTGCTCCGACTTCCGACACTCCCTTACTCTCTGTCTCTGTCTCTGTCTCTCTCTCTCTCTCTGTCTCTCTCTCTCTCTCTCATGTATCTATAAAACTTTGGAATGCGTCCAGAAGTCTGATCTTCAGGAATGAGCTGGGGATCGGAAGGGAGTCACTTGTCCAGGAATGTGCTGCGAAACAGACAATGACATTTTGAAATGTTGACATGCTTTTGTGCCCCAGAACCATGTAAGTGCTGCAGTATCATTGCCCCATTTTCGGTTAGTGACCCCTCCACAGAGACCATTCCCACCCGCCCCCCACCCCAGCGACTCCCTCGTTAGGTCCACGCGGCCCACCACAAACCCACCGTCCATGTCCAGCACCTTCCCCTGGAGGTGGGGGGCAGGTGGAAAACTTGTCCCCACACCTCCCCCCGCCTTCACCTCCACCCAAAAGGGTCCTTCCACCTCCTGCACCTCCACCCACCTCATCGACTGCGTCTGTTGCTCTCGATGCAATCTCCTCCACATCGGGGAGACAGGACGCCGACTTGCGGAGCGTTTCAGGGAACATCTCTGGGACGCCCGCACCCACCAACCCCACCGGCCCCGTGGTCGAACAGTTCAACTCCCCCTCCCACTCCCCCAAGGACATGCAGGTCCTGGGCCTCCTCCATCGCCAAACCCTCACCACCCGACGCTTGGAGGAAGAACGCCTCATCTTCCACCCTCCAACCACATGGGATCAGCATCCATTTTACCAGTTTCCTCATCCCCCCTCCTCCCACCTCATCCCAGATCCAACCCTCCAACTCGGCACTGCCCTCTTGACCCTTCCATCCAACCGTTCCACCCTCCCCACAGACCTATCACCATCACCCCCCTTCAACCTGCATTGACCTATCGCCTCCTGAGCTATCTTCCCTCCAACCCCACCCCCACCTTCCTATTTATCTGTTAGCCCCCCTTGGGCACCCCCCCCCCCCCCCCCCCCCCCCCCAACGTTCCTGATGCCCAAAACGTCGACTCTCCTGTTCCTCGGATGCTGCCTGACCTGCTGTGCTTTTCCAGCATCACTCCATCTTTTCTGGAGAGTTGAACTGTTTGCCTCCCAACAAACGGGGCTTGGGAATCACACAGGATCCACAGTTAGCCGCTAATAAATCAGCAGCTCTCCCACCCAGCCAGACTATCGATGGCGTTTAGAAGGATGAGGGGGGGGGTGGGATGTGATTGAAGCTTACAGAATACCGAACAGCCTGGACAGAGTGGATGTTGGGAAGATGTTTCCATTGGTCGGAAAGACTGGGATCCGAGGGCACAGCCTCAGAGCAAAGGGAAGACCCTTTAGAACGGAAGTAAGGAGAGACTTCTTCAGCCAGAGGGTGGGGAATCTATGGGATTCACTCCCACAAAAGGCTGGGGGGGCCGGGTCATTGAGTATATTTGACACGGAGTTGATAGGCTCTTGAGGAGATTGAGGTTACGGGGAGAAAGCGGGAGAATGGGGTTGAGAAACCTATCAGCCATGATTGAATGGTGGAGCAGACTCAATGGGCCGAATGGCCTAATTTCTGCTCCTATTGTTTTACGGACTTATGGACTCCTTTGTCCAACTCCACAGTGTGGAAGCAGGCCATTCAGCCCATCAGGTCCACACCGACTCTCTGAAGAGCATCCCACTCAAAAGAGCGAGGGAGATGGACAGCACAGAGACAGGCCATTCGGCCCTCCAAGCCTGTGCTGATCATGGTGCCCTAACTAAACTTATTCTGCCCTTATTCTCTCCCTATCCCTTTATTCCCTTCCTATCCGTGTAACCATCCAGATACCTCTTAGACGTCCCTAATGTTCCTGCTTCCCCCCCCCCTCTCCTGACAGTGTGTTCCAGGCTCCTACATCTCTCTGTGTGAAAACCTTCCCTCGCTTATCTCCCTTAAACTTTCCCCCCTCTCACCTTGAACCCGTGTCCCCTTTGTAACTGAAACTTCAAAACTGGAAGGAAAAAGCCTCTGCCTATCCCACCCTGTCAATGCCTCTCATAATGTTGTAGTCCTCTATCAGGTCTCCTCTCAGCCGC
Organism: Chiloscyllium punctatum; assembly: GCF_047496795.1. Classification (NCBI taxonomy): domain Eukaryota; kingdom Metazoa; phylum Chordata; class Chondrichthyes; order Orectolobiformes; family Hemiscylliidae; genus Chiloscyllium; species Chiloscyllium punctatum. The sequence continues at coordinate 49,303,240 of NC_092772.1, forward strand.
CATCTTTCCAGTGAAAACAATCCTGGTCTTTTTAAGCTTTATCCACAGTGCAGTGCCCTCGAGACCAGGCAACATCCTGGTGTACCTCCTTGTGCTCTCGCTCCCCCCCCCACTCCCAGGACAGGGACAGCACGGGGTTAGATACAAAGTAAAGCTCCTTCTACACTGTCCCCATCAAACACTCCCAGGGACAGGGACAGCGCAGGGTTAGATACAGAGTAAAGCTCCCTCTACACTATCCACCCCATCAAACACTCCTAGGACAGGTACAGCGCAGGGTTAGATACAGAGTAAAGCTCCCTCTACACTATCCACCCCATCAAACACTCCCAGGACAGGTACAGCGCAGGGTTAGATGCAGAGTAAAACTTCCTCTACACTGTCCGCTATCAAACACTCCCAGGGACAGGGACAGCATGGAATTAGATACAGAGTAAAGCTCCCTCTACATTGTCCCCCCATCAAACACTCCCAGGACAGGAACAGCACGGGTTAGATACAGAGTAAAGCTCCCTCTACACTGTCCCCCATCAAACACTCCCAGGGACAGGAACGGCACAGGGTTAGACACAGAGTAAAGCTCCCTCTACACTGTCCCCCATCAAACACTCCCAGGGACAGGGACAGCACGGGGTTAGATACGGAGTAAAGCTCCCTTTACACTGTTCCCCATCGAACCCTCCTCCCTAACAGCGCCGCGAGTCTACCTCCAGTACGTGGACTACAGCAATTCCAGGACACCCCTCACCCCCACCTTCCCAAGGGGGGCAACTAGGGACAGTGGTGAGAGAGTGCAGGAAATGTTGACCTTGTCCCTACACCCAGCCCCTGGGACTGCCCCCAGTTTAATTGTCCTGTGCGAACAGTTAGGGTCAGTGTTAGGGTCAGGGTTAGGGTCAGGGTTAGAATCAGGGTTAGGGTCAGGGTTGGGGTCAGGGTTATGTTTAAGGTTAGGGTCAGAATTAGGGTCAGGGTTATGTTTAAGGTAAGTGTCAGGGTTAGGGTTAGGGTCAGGGTTAGTATCGGGGTTATGTTTAAGGTTAGGATCAGGGTTAGGGTCAGGGTTAGTGTCGGGGTTATGTTTAAGGTTAGGATCAGTGTTAGGGTCAGGGTTAGGGTCAGGAATAGTGTCGGAGTTAGTGTCGGGGTTATGTTTAGGGTTACGTTTAGAGCTTGGCTTAGGGTCAGGTTTAGGGTCAAAGTTTGGGTTAGGGTTATGTTTAGGGTTCAGGCTCGTGTTCAGGTTACGATTAGGGTAAGGGTCAGGGTCAGTGTCAGTGTTCAGATGAGTGTTGGGCTTAGGGTCAGGTCAGTGTTAGTGCTAGGGTTAGTATTAGGGTCAGGGTCAGGGTCAGTGTTAGTGCTCGGGTCAGTATTAGGGTCAGGGTCACGGTCAGTGTTAGTGCTCGGGTCAGTATTAGGGTCAGGGTCAGTGTTAGTGCTCGGGTCAATATTGGGGTTAGGGTCAGGATCAGTGTTAGTGCTCGGGTCAGTATTAGGGTCAGGGTTAGGGTCAGTGTTAGTGCTCGGGTCAGTATTGGGGTCAGGGTCAGGATCAGTGTTAGTGCTAGGGTTAGTATTGGGGTCAGGGTTAGGGTCAGTGTTAGTGCTCGGGTCAGTATTAGGGTCAGGGTCAGTGTTAGTGCTCGGGTCAATATTGGGGTTAGGGTCAGGGTCAGTGTTAGTGCTCGGGTCAGTATTAGGGTCAGGGTCAGGGTCAGTGTTATTGCTTGGGCCAGTATTGGGGTCAGAGTCAGGGTCAGTGTTAGTGCTAGGGTTAGTATTGGGGTCAGGGTTAGGGTCAGTGTTAGTGCTCGGGTCAGTATTAGGGTCAGGGTCAGTGTTAGTGCTCGGGTCAATATTGGGGTTAGGGTCAGGGTCAGTGTTAGTGCTCGGGTCAATATTGGGGTTAGGATCAGGGTCAGTGTTAGTGCTCGGGTCAGTATTGGGGTCAGGGTCAATGTTAGTGCTCGGGTCAGTATTGGGTTCAGGGTTAGGGTCAGTGTTAGTGCTTGGGCCAGTATTGGGGTCAGAGTCAGGGTCAGTGTTAGTGCTAGGGTCAGTATTGGGGTCAGGGTCAGGGTCAGTGTTAGTGCTCAGGTCAGTATTAGGGTTAGAGTCAGTGTTAGTGATCGGGTCAGTATTGGGTTCAGGGTTAGGGTCAGTGTTAATGCTCAGGTCAGTATTGGGGTCAGAGTCAGAGTCTGTGTTAGTGCTTGGGTCAGTATTGGGGTCAGGGTTAGGGTCAGTGTTAGTGATCGGGTGAATATTGGGGTCAGGGTTAGGGTCAGTGTTAGTGCTAGGGTTAGTATTGGAGTCAGGGTTAGGGTCAGTGTTAGTGCTCGGGTCAATATTGGGGTCAGGGCCACTGTTAGTGTTAGTGCTCGGGTCAATATTGGGGTCAGGGTTAGGGTCAGTGTTAGTGCTAGGGTTAGTATTGGGGTCAGGGTTAGGGTCAGTGTTAGTGCTCGGGTCAGTATTGGGGTCAGGGTCAGGGTCAGTGTTAGTGCTCGGGTCAGTATTGGGGTCAGGGTCAGGGTCAGTGTTAGTGCTCGGGTCAGTATTGGGGTCAGGGATAGGGTCAGTGTTAGTACTCGGGTCAGTATTGGGGTCAGGGCCATGGTCAGTGTTAGTGCTCGGGTCAGTATTGGGGTCAGGGTTAGGGTCAGTGTTGGTGCTCGGGTCAGTATTGGGGTCAGGGTTAGGGTCAGTGTTAGTGCTCAGGTCAGTATTGGGGTCAGGGTCAGGATCAGTGTTAGTGCTCAGGTCAGTATTGGGGTCAGGGTCAGGATCAGTGTTAGTGCTCGGGTCAGTGTTAGTGCTCGGGTCAGTATTGGGGTCAGGGTCAGGGTCTGTTTTAGCGCTCGGGTCAGTATTGGGGTCAGGGTTAGGGTCAGTGTTAGTGCTCGGATCAGTATTGGGGTTAGAGTCAGGGTCGGTGTTCGTGCTCGGGTCAGTATTGGGGTCAGGGTTAGGGTCAGTGTTAGTGCTCGGGTCAGTATTAGGGTCAGGGTCAGGGTCAGTGTTAGTGCTCGGGTCAGTATTGGGGTCAGGGTCAGGGTCAGTGTTAGTGCTAGGGTCAGTATTGGGGTCAGAGTCAGGGTCAGTGTTAGTGCTCGGGTCAGTATTAGGGACAGGGTTAGGGTCAGTGTTAGTGCTCGGGTCAGTATTGGGGTCAGGGTCAGGGTCAGTGTTAGTGCTAGGGTCAGTATTGGGGTCAGAGTCAGGGTCAGTGTTAGTGCTCGGGTCAGTATTGGGGTCAGGGTCAGGGTCAGTGTTAGTGCTCGGGTCAGTATTAGGGTCAGGGTTAGGGTCAGTGTTAGTGCTCGGGTCAGTATTGGGGTCAGGGTCAGGGTCAGTGTTAGTGCTAGGGTCAGTATTGGGGTCAGGGTTAGGATCAGTGTTAGTGCTAGGGTCAGTATTGGGGTCAGGGTTAGGGTCAGTGTTAGTGCTCGGGTCAGTATTGGGGTCAGGGTCAGGGTCAGTGTTAGTGCTAGGGTCAGTATTGGGGTCAGGGTCAGGGTCTGTGTTAGTGCTAGGGTTAGTATTGGGGTCAGGGTTAGGGTCAGTGTTAGTGCTCGGGTCAGTATTGGGGTCAGAGTTAGGATCAGTGTTAGTGCTCAGGTCAGTATTGGGGTCAGAGTCAGGGTCAGTGTTAGTGCTCGGGTCAGTATTGGGGTCAGGGTCAGGATCAGTGTTACTGCTTGGGTCAGTATTGGGGCCAGGGTCAGGGTCAGTGTTAGTGCTCGGGTCAGTATTAGGGTCAGGGTTAGGGTCAGTGTTAGTGCTCGGGTCAGTATTGGGGTCAGGGTCAGGGTCAGTGTTAGTGCTAGGGTCAGTATTGGGGTCAGGGTTAGGATCAGTGTTAGTGCTAGGGTCAGTATTGGGGTCAGGGTTAGGGTCAGTGTTAGTGCTCGGGTCAGTATTGGGGTCAGGGTCAGGGTCAGTGTTAGTGCTAGGGTCAGTATTGGGGTCAGGGTCAGGGTCTGTGTTAGCGCTAGGGTTAGTATTGGGGTCAGGGTTAGGATCAGTGTTAGTGCTAGGGTCAGTATTGGGGTCAGGGTTAGGGTCAGTGTTAGTGCTCGGGTCAGTATTGGGGTCAGGGTTAGGGTCAGTGTTAGTGCTCGGGTTAGTATTAGGCTTCGGGTTAGGATTGTGTTCAGGGTTAGAGTTTGGGTTATTGTTAGGGTTAAGGTTAGGGGTGTGTTTTAGGTTAGGGTTAAGGTTAAGGCTCGGGTTGTGTTCAGGGTTAGGGTCAGAGTTGGTTTTGGAACTTCCCAGTAACTGCTGATCATCAGAGTGCGATGCAGAAAGCTCAGTCTCTAGAGCAGTCCCTCAGTGATTGTCAAACTGTCGACACACCCCCACCACCGCACCCCACCCCACTCCCCCATCCCCCCCACCCTAGGAAGGAGCTAGAGATCCCATCGCCCCAACCTATCGACATTGAGAACGTGAGGGATTTGGTTCAACTCAGGTCAGTCACTGCTCCCTATCCCATGGGCGGTATCTGGTTAAAGGTGGGGTAGATTCCCACTGGGTCAGGAACGTCCACTTCCTGTGTGTTTGTGAGAACTCTCAGAAATCCTCATTCGGATCGGACTGCGGAATGTGGGGGTGTCAGTGCTCAGGATGTGGTCAATAGACAATAGGTGCAGGAGTAGGCCATGCTGCCCTTCGAGCCTGCACCACCATTCATTATGATCATGGCTGATCATCCTCAATCAGTATCCTGTTCCTGCCTTATCTCCATAACCCTTGATTCCACTATCCTTGAGAGCTCTATCCAACTCTTTCTTAAATGAATCCAGAGACTGGGCCTCCACTGTCTTCTGGGACAGAGCATTCCACACACCCACCACTCTCTGGGTGAAGAGGTTTCTCCTCATGTCTGTCCTAAATGGCCTACCCAGTATTTTTAAGCTGTGTCCTCTGGTTCGGCACTCACCCATCCGCAGAAACATGTTTCCTGCCTCCAGAGTGTCCAATCCTTTAATAATCTTATATGTCTCAATCAGATCCCCTCTCAGTCTTCTAAACACAAGGGTATGCAAGCCCAATCATTCCAATCTTTCAGCGTAAGGTAGTCCCGCCATTCCAGGAATTGACCTCATGAACCGACGCGGCACTCCCTCAATAGCCAGAATGTCTTTTCTCAAATTTGGAGACCAAAACTGCGCACAATGTTCCAGGTTCGGTCTCACCAGGGCCCTGTACAGCTGCAGAAGAACCTCTTTGCTTCTATACTCAATCCCTCTTGTTATGAAGGCCAGCATGCTATTAGCCTTCTTCACTACCTGCTGTACCTGCATACTTGCTTTCATTGACTGATGTACAAGAACACCTAGATCTCTTAGTACTGCCCTTTTACCTAACTTGACTCCATTTAGGTAGTAATCTGCCTTCCTGTTCTTGCCACCAAAGTAGATAACCACACATTTATCCACATTAAACTGCATCTGCCATGCATCTGTCCACTCACCTAACTTGTCCAGGTCACCCTGTAATCTCCTAACATCCTCCTCACATTTCACCTGCCACCCAGCTTTGTATCATCAACAAATTTGCTAATATTCCTTTTAATACCATCATCTATATCATTAATGTATATTGTAAAAAGCTATGGTCCCAGCACTGATCCCTGTGTTACACCACTGATCACCGCCTGCCATTCCGAAACGGAGCTGTTTATCACTACTCTTTGTTTCCTGTCAGCCAACCAACTTTCAATCCAAGTTAGTACTTTGCCCCCAATACCATGCACCCTAATTTTACTCACTAACCTCCTATGTGGGACTTTATCAAAAGCTTGCTGAAAGTCCAGGTACACTACATCTACTGGCTCTCTCTTGTCCATCTTCAGAGTTACATCCTCAAAAGATTCCAGGTCGTGTGTGTTTGTGGGTGCAGGTGTCTCTGAGTGAGTCTCTGTGTTAGAATGTGTAAATGAGAGACTGTGAGTCTGTCTGAATCTGTGTGTGTGAGTGTGTGTGAGTGTGTGTGAGTGTGTGTGTGTGTGAGTGTGAGTGTGTGTGAGTGTGTGTGTGTGTGTGAGTGCGTGTGTGTGTGTGTGTGTGAGTGTGAGTGAGCGAGTGCGTGTGAGTGTGTGTGTGTGAGTGCGCGTGTGTGTGTGTTAGCGAGTGTATGTGTGTGAGTGTGTGTGAGTGCATGTGTGTGAGTGTGTGTGTGTCTGTGTGTATGTGAGTGCGTCTGTGTGTGTGTGAGTGAGTGTGTGTGTGTCTGTGTGTGTGAGAGCGTGAGTGTGTGTGTGTGAGTGCGTGTGTGTGTGTCTATGTGTGTGTGTGAGTGCATGTATGTGTGTGTGTGAGTGCGTGTGTGTGTGTCTATGTGTGTGTGTGAGTGCATGTATGTGTGTGTGTGTGTGAATGAGTGTGTGTCTGTGTGTGTGAGAGTGCGTGAGCACGTGTGAGTGTGTGTGTGAGACTGTGAGTGTGTGTGTGCGTGTGTGTGTGTGTGTGTGAGCGTGTGTGTGTGCACGCGTGTGTGTGAGTGAGTGCGTGTGTGAGACTGTGGGTGTGTGTGTGAGTCTGTGTGTGTGTGAGTGAGTGCATGTGTGAGGCTGAATGTGTGTGTGTGAGTGAGTGCGTGTGTGAGACTGTAGGTGTGCGCGTGTGAGTGAGTGCATGTGTGAGACTGGGTGTGTGTGTGTGTGCGTGTGTGAGTCTGTGCGTGTGTGTGTGAGTGAGTGCGTGTGTGAGACTGTGGGTGTGTGTGTGTGAGTCTTGTGTGAGTGTGTGTGTGTATGTATCAGCGTGTGTGTGTGTGAGTGAGTGTGAGTGTGTGAGTGGAGGAGGGAGGGAGGGGATGTTTGTGGGTGTGGTGCCAATCCAGCGGGGGCTGCTTTGTCCCTGGGTGGTGTCGAGCTTCTCGAGTGTTGTTGGAGCTGCCCCCATCCAGGGGCAAGTGGGGAGTATTCCCTCACCCTCCTGCCTTGGATGTTGTAGATGGTGGGACAGGCTTTGGGGGAAGTCAGGAGGGGAGTTATTCGCTGCAGGATTCCCATTCTCTGACCTGCTCTTGGAGCCACTGTGTTTGTGTAGTAGGTCCAGTTGAGTTTCTGGTCAATGGAAACCCCCAGGATGTTGAAATTGGGGGATTCAATGATGGTAACACCATGGAACATCAAGGGGCAATGGTTCCATTCTCTTTCATTCTGTGTCAGTTGGCACTTGGATAGCATTCAGAGTGCGCAAAAACACACTCACACACATCCCCGTGCTCCCTCCCTCCCCCACCGACCCTCAGTAACTGCAGTGTGTACCATCCCCTCCCTCCCCCACCGACGCTCAGTAACAGCAGTGTGTACCATCCCCTCCCTCCACCCACCGACGCTCATTAACAGCAGTATGTACCATCCCCTCCCTCCCCCCACCGATGCTCAGTAACAGCAGTGTGTACCATCCCCTCCCTCCCCCACCGACGCTCAGTAACAGCAGTGTGTACCATCCCCTCCCTCCACCCACCGACGCTCATTAACAGCAGTGTGTACCATCCCTTCCCTGCCCCCACCGACGCTCAGTAACAGCAGTGTGTACCATCCCCTCCCTCCCCCACCGCCCCTCAGTAACAGCAGTGTGTACCATCCCCTCCCTCACCCCACCGACCCTCAGTAACTGCAGTGTGTACCATCCCCTCCCTCCACCCACCGACGCTCAGTAACATCAGTGTGTACCATCCCCTCCCTCCCCCACCGACCCTCAGTAACAGCAGTGTGTACCATCCCCTCCCTCCCCCCACCGACCCTCAGTAACAGCAGTGTGTACCATCCCCTCCCTCCCCCCCAACGACCCTCAGTAACAGCAGTGTGTACCATCCCCTCACTCTCCCCCCACCGACGCTCAGTAACAGCAGTGTGTACCATCCCCTCCCTCCCCCCACCGACGCTCAGTAACAGCAGTGTGTACCATCCCTCACTCTCCCCCCACCGACGCTCAGTAACAGCAGTGTGCACCATCCCCTCCCTCCCCCCACCGACGCTCAGTAACAGCAGTGTGTACCATCCCCCCCCCTCCCACCGACGCTCAGTAACAGCAGTGTGTACCATCCCCCCCTCCCACCGACGCTCAGTAACTGCAGTGTGCACCATCCCCTCCCTCCCCCCACCGACGCTCAGTAACAGCAGTGTGTACCATCCCCCCCCCCCTCCCACCGACGCTCAGCAACAGCAGTGTGCACCATCCCCTCCCTCCCCCCACCGACCCTCAGTAACAGCAGTGTGTACCATCCCCTCCCTCCCCCCCACGGACACTCAGTAACAGCAGTGTGTACCATCCCCTCCCTCCACCCACCGACACTCAGTAACAGCAGTGTGTAACATCCCCTCCCTCCCCCCATTGACCCTCAGTAACTGCAGTGTGTACCATCCCCTCCCTCCCCCACCGACCCTCAGTAACAGCAGTGTGTACCATCCCCTCCCTGCCCCCACCGACCCTCAGTAACAGCAGTGTGTACCATCCCCTCCCTCCCCCACCGACCCTCAGTAACAGCAGTGTGTACCATCCCCTCCCTCCCCCCCACCGACCCTCAGTAACTGCAGTGTGTATCATCCCCTCCCTCCCCCCCCACCGACACTCAGTAACGGCAGTGTGTACCATCCCCTCCCTCCCCCCACCGACCCTCAGTAACAGCAGTGTGTACCATCCCCTCCCTCCCCCCCCACTGACCCTCAGTAACTGCAGTGTGTACCATCCCCTCCCTCCCCCCACCGACCCTCAGTAACAGCAGTGTGTACCATCCCCTCCCCCCCACCGACCCTCAGTAACTGCAGTGTGTACCATCCCCTCCCTCCCCCCCACCGACCCTCAGTAACTGCAGTGTGTACCATCCCCTCCCTCCCCCCCACCGACCCTCAGTAACTGCAGTGTGTACCATCCCCTCCCTCCCCCCCCCCCACCGACCCTCAGTAACTGCAGTCTGTACCATCCCCTCCCTCCCCCCCACCAACCCTCAGTAACTGCAGTGTGTACCATCCCCTCCCTCCCCCCCACCGACCCTCAGTAACTGCAGTGTGTACCATCCCCTCCCTCCCCCCCACCGACCCTCAGTAACTGCAGTGTGTACCATCCCCTCCCTCCCCCCCCCCACCGACCCTCAGTAACTGCAGTGTGTACCATCCCCTCCCACCGACCCTCAGTAACTGCAGTGTGTACCATCCCCTCCCTCCGCCCCCCCACCGACCCTCAGTAACTGCAGTGTGTACCATCCCCTCCCACCGACGCTCAGTAACTGCAGTGTGTACCATCCCCTCCCTCCCTCCCACCGACCCTCAGTAACTGCAGTGTGTACCATCCCCTCCCTCCCCCACCGACCCTCAGTAACTGCAGTGTGTACCATCCCCTCCCTCCCCCCCCCGACCCTCAGTAACTGCAGTGTGTACCATCCCCTCCCTCCCCCCCACCGACCCTCAGTAACTGCAGTGTGTACCAGCTACAAGATGCCCTGCAGAAACTCACCAAAGATCCTCAGGCAGCACCTTCCAAATCCACGGCCACTTCCATCTAGAAGGACAAGGGGCAGCAGGTACATGGGAACACCACCCCCTGCAAGTTCCCCTCCCAGCCCCTCCCCATCCCGACTTGGAAATCTATCGGCCATCCCTTCATTGCCATGGATTCATAGCCATAGAGTCCTACAGCTCAGGTACAGACCCTTCATGCCACCCAGTCCGTGCTGACCAAACTAACCCAGTCCCCCCCCCCCGCCTGCTCCTGGCCCATCTCCCTCCAACCCTTCCCTGTCCATGTCCTTATCCAAATCCCTTTTAAATGTTGTAACTGTTCCCCCCCCGCCCACTTCCTCAGGAAGGTCATTCCACACACGGACCACCCTCTGGGGAAAAGAGTTGCCCCTCGTGTCTTGTTTAAATCTCTCTCCTCTCTCCTTAAAAATATGTCCCCAATTCCTGAAATCCCCCACCCAAGGGATACAACACCTAGTATTCACCTTATCCATGTCCCTCATGGTTTTATAAACCTCTATAAGGTCACCCCTCAGCCTCCTACGCTCCGCGGAAAACAGCCCCAGCCGATCCAGCCTTTCTTTATAACTCCAACCCTCCCATTCCCGGCAAAATCCTGGGAAATCTCTCCGGAACCCTCTCCAGTTTAATAATATCCTTCCTATAACAGGGTGACCAGAACTGGACAGAGTATTCCAGAAGGGGCCTCACCAATGTCCTGTACAACCTCAACATGACCTTCCCAACTCCTACACTCAAAGGGCTGATCAATGAAGGGGAGTGTGTGAAACCCCTTCGTAACCCCCCTGTCTGTATGTGACACAAACTCCAAAGGGATGATGTCCCTGAACCCCTCGGTCCCTCTGTTCCCCAGCAGCACCCAGGGCCCCACCATTAACTGTAAGAGCCCCGTCCCTGTGTGTTTTACCAAAACGCAACACCTCACATTGATCCAAATTAAACTCCATCTGTCCCATCTCAGCTGGTTGCTGGGTCAGAATCCTGGGATTCCCTCCCTCAGGGACATTGTGGGTCTACCCTACAGCACATGGACTGCAGCGGGTCAGGGAGGCAGCTCACCGACACCTTCTCAAGGGGGGCAACTAGGGATAGGGTGATAAATACTGGGCCCAGCCAGCGATGCCTATTCCCACAAATAGTTAATCAAAGGGAAACTCTGACAGGCCTAATTACTGGTGACTGAGGAATTGCAAGCACGTGTGAGTTATTTCTGTAGAATTCACTGAAAAGCCCGGTGTGTGTTTAACCAGGGAGATTTCTCAGTCAGTCTGTTTTCCCGCCATGACTTCACGAGGGGAGCAGGGAGAGCCAGTCATTTCTGGATCTCCCCTTGACTTAATGGGCTCGCTCTCTGCTGATTGGCCCCTGGGCCTGGCAGAGACGAGATCCCTTCAGGGTAGGTGCTGCTCGAGGAGAGAGACAGCTCCTTACGAATATTCCGGGGGTCGGGATGTTGGGGGACAAGGGGGCTGTGAGTGGCGGGGAAGGGACTTGGGAGGGGGATGAAGTGCTGATGGTGTGAGGGGTGAGGGGAAGTCTCCCCTCTCCCAGCTCAGAGTCAGCCCTGATCACTTCCCACACAGTCTCCCATGAGTGAGGCAGCTCCGAGTGTTCTTCATTCCCACGGAACCACCCACCCCAATCGGAATCAGAGAGGGTCTTTCTTCCCCTTTTCCAATTCCGAAGTAGGAATGTTCACGTCAAATCCTCTCCCTTTGTTCCCTCTTCCCCTGCCCGTTCTCGATCCCCTCTTTTCCTCTCTCGCTTCCCTCTTTCTCTTCACCGCCTCGTTGGGCTCATATCACTCCCCATCCCCCGACCACTCCTCTTTTCATTCTCGCACTCGTTTCCTGCTCCTCATCCCTGCTCCCTCAGCACTGACCCTCCGACAGTGCGGCGCTCCCTCAGCACTGACCCTCCGACAGTGTGGCACTCCCTCAGCACTGATCCTCCAACAGTGCGGCACTCCCTCAGCACTAACCCTCCGACAGTGCGGTACTCCCTCAGCACTGATCCTCCAACAGTGCGGCACTCCCTCAGCACTGACCCTCCGACAGTGCGGCACTCCCTCAGCACTGACCCTCCGACAGTGCCCACTCCCTCAGCACTGACCCTCCGACAGTGCGGCACTCCCTCAGCACTGACCCTCCGACAGTGCGGTACTCCCTCAGCACTGATCCTCCAACAGTGCAGCACTCCCTCAGCACTGACTCTCCAACAGTGTGGCACTCCCTCAGCACTGACCCTTGAACAGTGCGACACTCCCTCAGCACTGACCCTCCGACTGTGCGGCGCTCCCTTGTCACTGACCCTCCGACAGTGCGGCACTCCCTCAGTACTGACCCCCCGACAGTGCCCACTCCCTCAGCACTGACCCTCCGACAGTGCGGCACTCCCTCAGCACTGACCCTCCGACAGTGCCCAATCCCTCAGCACTGACCCTCTGACTGCGCGGCACTCCCTCAGCACTGACCCTCCGACAGTGCAGCATTCCCTCAGCACTGACCCTCCGACAGTGCGACCAGAACTGTGTACAGTGCTCGAGGTGTGGTCTATCCAAGGTATATGGAGTCCAGAACTGCGTACAATGCACCGAGTGTGATGTAGCTCAGGTAAATGGAGACCAGCACTGTCCACTGTGCTCTCGGTGTGGTCTAACCCAGGTATATGGACTGTGCATGGTACTGTAATTGGGGCCTAATCAATGTTCCTTAGAAGTGTCAGATCACTTCAGTACTATGTTACCCCAGTGGAAACGGACCTCTGTGTATTTCAAATGGCCTCATTAAGCCCAGGATTAATGTGAGTGAGATGTTGAAACCCTAACCCCAGGAACTGATGTGTGTTGATCCCAGTTAGACTCGTATTGGTGCAATAGATTAACATTAAAACACACCCTTGGTCAGAAAGGAGCAGGGGGAGCAACAAATCAATAATAGACAATAGACAATAGGTGCAGGAGTAGGCCATTCTGCCCTTCGAGCCTGCACCACCATTCATTATGATCATGGCTGATCATCCTCAATCAGTATCCTGTTCCTGCCTTATCTCCATAACCCTTGATTCCACTATCCTTGAGAGCTCTATCCATCTCTTTCTTAAACAAACCCAGAGACTGGGCCTCCACTGCCCTCTGGGGCAGAGCATTCCACACACCCACCACTCTCTGGGTGAAGAAGTTTCTCCTCATCTCTGTCCTAAATGGCCTACCCCTTATTTTTAAGCTGTGTCCTCTGGTTCGGGACTCACCCATCAGCGGAAACATGTTTCCTGCCTCCAGAGTGTCCAATCCTTTCATAATCTTATACGTCTCAATCAGATCCCCCCTCAGCCTTCTAAACTCAAGGGTATACAAGCCCAGTCGCTCCAGTCTTTCAGCGTAAGATAGTCCCACCATTCTGGGAATTGATCACTGTTTCTGGAGCTACACTCGCCCTCCTTCATGTATTGCAAAAGGGGTTGGAGAGTTAAAAATTGCCTGCAACTGCACACAGGGCAGGAGTGATGGCATCTCTTGAGCTGGGTGCCCTCGAATGAAACGGGGTAATCATTGCAATGGACTCCGTTCGGAGAGGATCTGGGCTTCACGTAATCCTGGGATGAAGGGGTTGGCATGGTGAGACTGAAGCACATTGAGAGCTCACTCGCTGGAGTTTAGAAGCAGGAGAGTCCACTGTACATCGGCTGTTCCTTCCTGGCTCAGAATCCTGGAAGTCCCTCCCTCAGGGGCATTGTGGATCTACCCTACAGCACATGGACTGCAGCGGTTTTTGGAATTTGCTTCCCCAATACAATGGCACCTTGATCAGATGGGCTGCAAGACCAAGAAGTGGCAGATGCAGTTTAAGTGAGATGCTGCATTTTGGAAAGATAAGTCAGGGCAGGACTTATCCACTGAACGGTAAGGTCCTAGGGAATGTTGCTGGACAAAGAGACCTTGGAGTGCAGGTTCATAGCTCCTTGAAAGTGGAGTCGCAGGTAGATAGGATAGTGAAGGCAGCGTTTGGTATGCTTTCCTTTATTGGTCAGAGTATTGAGTACAGGAGTTGGGAGGTCATGTTGCGGCTGTACAGGACATTGGTTAGGCCACTGTTGGAATATCACATGCAATTCCAGTCCCCCTGCTATAAGAAGGATGTTGTGAAACTTGAAAGGGCTCAGAAAAGATTTCCCAGGATGTTGCCAGGTTTGGAGGAGCTGAGCTACAGGAAGAGGCTGAACAGGCTGGGGCTGTTTTCCCTGGAGCGTTGGAGGCTGAGGGGTGACCTTATAGAGGTTTATAAAATCATGAGGGGTATGGATAGGGTAAATAGACAAGGTCTTTTCCCTGGGGTCGGGGAGTCCAGAACTAGAGGGGCATAGGTTTAGGGTGAGAGGGGAAAGATATAAAAGAGACCGAAGGGGCAACTTTTTCACCCAGAGGGTGGTACGTGTATGGAATGAGCTGCCAGAGGATGTGGTGGAGGCTGGTACAATGACAACATTGAAAAGGCGTCTGGATGGGGATATGAATAGAGGGATACGGGTCAAATGCAGGGCAGTTGTTGGCCTTATGGCATTATTGCTGGACTGTTAATGCAGAGAAGCAGGTAATGTTCCGGGACCCAGGTTCAAATCCCACCATGGCGGATGGTGGAATTTGAATTCAATAAATATTTGGAATTAAAAGTCTGATGATGACCGTGAATCCCCATCTGGGTCACTAATACCCTTCAGGGAAAGAAACTGCCATCCTTCCCTGGTCTGGGCCTACACGTGACTCCAGACCCACAGCAACGTGGTTGATTCTTAACTGCCCTCTGGGCAACAAATGCTGGATTAGAATGAATAAAGAGAAAAGGTCAAGGAGCTTAGTTTAGTTTGGGGACTGGGTCAGCATGGACGAAGGGGCTATTTCGATGCGGGAGTGAAGGACCATGGGAGCAGGTGAGAAGGCGATGGTCAGGCCCCATTCAGATCAGCCATGATGGAAGACCTTTGATGGGTTGAATGGCCTCATCCACCCCCCCAGTTCTCAGTGAACGTTAGCCTCGGGAGAGTGAGGGCTGGTGCAGTCAAAGGCTTTAAGATGATTGAAGCATTCTGGGAAAGAGCGACGATTTCTTCTGGGGAGGGTGCTGAGTGATTGGGGGGGGGGGTGGGAGGATTTCCTGACAAGGATAGAGGGTAGGACCTTATCGTTTGACCCAGAATGTTCAGGGATCCCCTCCCCGTCGCCATGAAGTTCGAGATGAACTCGGTGTAAAACAGCACCCCCAGGAATTCCCACAGTCACATTGAATTCAGAATTCCCCACGAATCTTAGTTCACTTCCTGAGAACTCACAGAGGAATCGAAAATTGCGACAGGGTCGCAGCGTACATGGGAGTCTCAGGCTGGGAATATTCACTCTCTCACACTCTTGCACACTCACACTCACACTCACACACTCTCTCTCTCACACATGCTCTCGCACACTCTCTCACACACACACACACACTCACATACTCTCTCTCCACACACATTCTCTCACACACAGACTCTCGCACATTCACACACTCTCTTACACACACTATCACACACACACTCTGGCACACTCACACACTCTCACACACATGCTCTCTCTCTCACACACACACACACACTCGCACACTCACACACACACTCTTGCACACTCACACACTCTCTCATACGCGCTCTCACACACACTCTCGCACATTCACACACTCTCTCACACACATGCACTCTCACACACACTCTGGCACACTCACACACTCTCACGCACACTCACATTCTAGCACACTCACACACTCTCTCACACACACGCTCTCTCACACACACTCTCGCACACTCACACACATGCTCTCTCTCTCACACACACGCTCGAGCGCACGCACACACTCATACACACTCTCTCATACACGCATGCACACTCTCTCTCACACACACAAACACACACTGTCACTCACACACAGACTCACACGCACACAGATGCGCACACACACAGATACACACACGCTCTCTCACACACACATGCTCTCTCTCACACACTCACAGATACACACAGACACATGCACTCACACTCACACACATTCTCACAGACAATCTCTCGCACACACACTCACAGACACGGACACGGGCGTACACACTGTCATGTTCGACTCAAAGATCGAGACAGTTCAGTGTTTTCCCGGGAACTGAGACCGACACTCCCACCACGCTCTCAGCTTTTCCTGAAATCCCGAATCCGTTCGGGAATGGCTGCCTCACACCTACGGGCCCCCTTGCAATTCGGCTCAAACATTTACCCTCCTCCAACATGTCTGGATCATCTTCCCTTTTCGCGAGAAATGAACTACTGGCTTGCTGAGTCACTCCCATCTAAACCTGGCATCAGACATAAAGAAATTGTGACCTGCACTTCCTCAAACACATCCTGTTCAGGGTCATGCTTTGAAACACGACAACTAACGTCCCGAGTGTGATCAGCATGACACGAATGTATTGCAATTTTCTCATGCGTATTTGTTTCTGCTTAATCACTTTCTGGGAAATAAATCCGACTATGTGACTTTGCCTGATGGAAGGTTGGTGTGGCATTGCGTTTACTTAAGCCAAGATAACACGGATGACGGGAATCCCCTTGGATTTAAGACAGTCATTGCCGGTTATTTATCACAATCACCAAAACAGCCCTCTCAATGAGGAATAGTGCCACACTCTGACAACAGAAAGTGCTGGATAAAAAAAACCTGAAACGCAATGAGACATCAGCTGAAGGAATATCCCTCCCGGGGCTGCAGGGGCTGAGGCTTGAACACACACAGATACAAACTGAGGGGACTCATTCAAGAGGCGGGGAATGGAGGGGGTTACAGAGATAGGGAGGGGGTGTAGGGGCTGGAGGGGGTTACAGAGATAGGGAGAGGGTGTAGGGGCTGGAGGGGGTTACAGAGATAGGGAGGGGGTGTAGGGGCTGGAGGGGGTTACAGAGAAAGGGAGGGGGTGTAGGGGCTGGAGGGGGTTACAGAGATAGGGAGGGGGTCACACAGATAGGGAGGGGGTGTAGGGGATGGAGGGGATTACAGAGAAAGGGAGGGGGTGTAGGGGCTGGAGGGGGTTACAGAGATAGGGAGGGGGTGTAGGGGCTGGAGGGGGTTACAGAGATAGGGAGGGGGTGTAGGGGCTGGAGGGGGTTACAGAGATAGGGAGGGGGTGTAGGGGCTGGAGGGGGTTACAGAGATAGGGAGAGGGTGTAGGGGCTGGAGGGGGTTACAGAGATAGGGAGGGGGAGTAGGGGCTGGAGGGGGTTACTGAGATAGGGAGGGTGTGTAGGGGCTTGAGGGGGTTACAGAGATAGGGAGGGGGTGTAGGGGATGGAGGGGGTTACAGAGATAGGGAGGGGGTGTAGGGGCTGGAGGGGGTTACAGAGATAGGGAGGGGGTGTAGGGGCTGGAGGGAGTTACAGAGATAGGGAGGGTGTGTAGGGGCTTGAGGGGGTTACAGAGATAGGGAGGGGGTGTAGGGGATGGAGGGGGTTACAGAGATAGGGAGGGGGTGTAGGGGCTGGAGGGGGTTACAGAGATAGGGAGAGAGTGTAGGGGCTGGAGGGAGTTACACAGATAGGGAGGGGGTATAGGGGCTGGAGGGGATTACAGAGATAGGGAGGGGGTGTAGGGGCTGGAGGGGGTTACAGAGATAGGGAGGGGGTGTAGGGGCTCGAGGGGTTACAGAGATAGGGAGAGGGTGTAGGAGCTGGAGGGGGTTACAGAGATAGGGAGGGGGTGTAGGGGCTCGAGGGGGTTACAGAGATAGGGAGGGGGTGTAGGGGCTGGAGGGGGTTACAGAGATAGGGAGGGGGTGTAGGAGCTGGAGGGGGTTACTGAGATAGGGAGAATGTGTAGGGACTGGAGGAGGTTACAGAGATAGGGAGGGGGTGTAGGGGCTGGAGGGGGTTACAGAGATGGGGGGGTGTAGGGGCTGGAGGGGGTTACAGAGATAGGGAGGGGGTGTAGGGGCTGGAGGGGGTTACAGAGATAGGGAGGGGGTGTGGGGGCTGGAGGAGGTTACAGAGATAGGGAGGGTGTGTGGGGGCTGGAGGTGGTTACAGAGATAGGGAGGGTGTGTAGGGGCTGGAGGGGGTTACAGAGATAGGGAGGGGTGTAGGGACTGGAGGGGGCTACAGATAATAGGGAGGGAGTGTAGTTGCTAGAGGGGGTTACAGAGATAGGGAGGGGGTGTAGTTGATGGAGGGGGTTATAGAGATAGGGAGGGGGTGTAGGGGCTGGAGGGGATTACAGAGATAGGGAGGGGGTGTAGGAGCTGGAGGGGGTTACAGAGATATGGAGGGGGTATGGGACTGGAGGGGCTTACAGAGATAGGGAGGGGGTGTAGGGGCTGGAGGGGGTTACAGAGATAGGGAGGATGTGTAGGGACTGGAGGGGGTTACTTAGATAGGGAGGGGGTGTAGGGGAGGGAGGGGGTTACAGAGATAGGGAGGGGGGTGGAGGGGCTGGAGGGGGTTACAGAGATAGGGAGGGTGTGTAGGGGCTGGAGGGTTTACAGAGATAGGGAGGGGCTGGAGGGGGTTACAGAGATAGGGAGGGGGTGTAGGGGCTGGAGGGGGTTACAGAGATAGGGAGGGGGTGTAGGGGCTGGAGGGGGTTACAGAGATAGGGAGGGGGTGTGGGGGCTGGAGGGGGTTACAGAGATAGGGAGGGGTGTAGGGGCTGGAGGGGGTTACTGAGATAGGGAGGATGTGTAGGGACTGGAGGAGGTTACAGAGATAGGGAGGGGGTGTAGGGGCTGGAGGGGGTTACAGAGATAGGGAGGGGTGTAGGGGCTGGAGGGGGTTACAGAGATAGGGAGGTGGTGTAGGGGGTTACAGAGATAGGGAGGGGGTGTAGTGGCTGGAGGGGGTTACAGAGATAGGGAGGGGGTGTGGGGGCTGGAGGGGGTTATAGAGATAGGGAGGGGGTGTGGGGGCTGGGGGGGTTACAGAGATAGGGAGGGGGGTGTAGGGGCTGGAGGGGGGTTACAGAGATAGGGAGGGGGTGTGGGGGCTGGTGGAGGTGACAGAAACGGCTGGGTGTTCTGGCCCTGACGTCATTCCGACAATGGTACTGAAGGATGGTGCTCCAGAACCTGCTGCTCCTCTCCCCAAGCTGCAGTGTAACACCCCCTCGCCTCTCGGCAACAGTGTGAGAAATTACCCCAGGGATGTCCCGCACCTAAAAAAGCAGGACAAATCCAACCCCGGCCAATTCCCCCCCCCCAATCCACCTCCTCTCCCCAAACAGTAACATGATGGGAGGGCTCTGTGCTACCCCCCAGCACCCGCTCAGCAATAACCTGCTCAGTGAGGCCCAGTTTGGGTCCCCCACCCCCCACCCCCCCCTGGGGTCACTCTGCTCCTGATCTCATTCCAGCCTTCGGTCCGAACATGGACACAAAAGGAGCTGAGTTCCAGAGAGAAGGGGAGAGGGACCGCCCTTGACATCGAGGCTACATTCGACCGTGTGAGGCATCACAGAGCCCTGGAGGATGAACAGGAACTTGGGGGAATCTTCTCAGCCACAAGGCGATGGAAAAGGCAGAATTTAGACAGTCCATAGTCTCCAGGAAAACCAATCCTGCTCCAACTGCTCCGAGATTTAACAACACTGCCACCTACCGGACACTCACCTCAATCAAGACCAAATATTGGACTGAATGGCAGAACACAGACTGGGAAAAAACACACACACAAACCATCAGATTTATAGAGAGGCTTTCAGGACAGGCAGAAACAAACCCAGTCTTCACCATGACAAAACACTGTTCGGAAAACTACAGAACTCCACAAATGTTGCAAACGTCGTCGTTATATTCCCCACAGCAAGTTGCAATGAACAGCACAAAGCAGTAACATCACTCCCTCAGCACTGACCCTCCGACAGTGCCCATGCCCTCAGCACAGACCCTCCGACAGTGCCCACTCCCTCAGAACTGACCCTCCGACAGTGCGACAATCCCTCAGTACTGACCCTCCGACAGTGCAGCACTCCCTCAGCACTGACCCTCCGACAGTGCCCACACCCTCAGCACTGACCCTCCGACAGTGCCCACTCCCTCAGCACTGACCCTCCGACAGTGCCCATGCCCTCAGCACTGACCCTCTGACAGTGCCCACTCCCTCAGCACTGACCCTCCGACAGTGCCCATGCCCTCAGCACTGAATCCTCCGACAGTGCGGCACTCCCTCAGCACTGACCCTCCGACAGTGCCCACTCGCTCAGCACTGACTCTCCGACAGTGCCCACTCACTTGGCACTGACCCTCCGACAGGGTGGCATTCCCTCAGCACTGACCCTCTGACAGTGCCCACTCACTCAGCACTGACCCTCCAACAGGGTGGCACTCCCTCAGCACTGACCCTCCGACAGTGCGGCACTCCCTCAGCACTGACCCTCCGACAGTGCGGCACTCCCTCAGCACTGACCCTCCGACAGTGCGGCACTCCCTCAGCACTGACCCTCCGACAGTGCGGCACTCCCTCAGCACTGACCCTCCAACAGGGCGGCACTCCCTCAGCACTGACCCTCCAACAGGGCGGCACTCCCTCAGCACTGACCCTCCGACAGTGCAGCACTCCCTCAGCACTGACCCTTCGACAGTGCGGCACTCCCTCAGCACTGACCCTCCGACAGTGCGGCACTCCGTCAGCACTGCCCCTCCGACAGTGCGGCACTCCGTCAGCGCTGACCCTCTGAAAGTGCCCACTCCCTCAGCACTAACCCTCCAAATATGCAGCAGTCGTTCAGCACTGACCCACTGACAATACCCACTCCCTCAGCACTGACCCTCTGACAGTGCGGCGCACACACGCACACACACACACACATACACACAGAACACTCACACAGACACACACATATGCAGACACACACACACACGCACTCACACGCATTCACACACACACATACACGCACTCATGAACACACGCACATACACTCACATACATACGGACACACACTCACAAATACACAGTGTGAGTGAGTATATGTGTGTGTGTGTGTGTATGTTTGTGAGTACGTGTGTGTGTGAGAGTATGTGATTGTGTGTGAGTGTGTGTGTGTGAATGTGTGTGTGAGTGTGTGTGTGAGTATGTAGTGTTAGAATGTGTGTGTGTGAGTGTGTGTGTGTGAGTGTGAGAATGTGTGAGTGTGTGAGAGTGTGTGTGTGTTAGTGTGTGTGTGAATGTGTGTGTGTGTGTGAGTATGTGAGTGTGTGTGTGAGTGTGTGTGTGTGAGTGTGTGCGTGCATGTGTGTGTGCATGAGTATATGTGTGTGTGTGAGTGTGTGTGTAAGTGTGTGTGTGCGTGTGAGTGAGAGTGTGTGTGTGAGTGTGTGTGTGAGTATGTGAGTGTGTGTGTGAGTGTGTGTGTGTGAGTGTGTGCATGCATGTGTGTGTGCATGAGTATATGTGTGTGTGTGAGTGTGTGTGTAAGTGTGTGTGTGTGCGTGTGAGTGAGAGTGTGTGTGAGTGTGTGCGTGTGAGTGTGTGTGTATGTGTGAGTGTGTTTGTGTGTGTGTGCGTGTGAGTGTGTGAGTGTGAATGTGTGTGTGCATGTGTGTGTGAGTATGTGTGTGAGTGTGTGTGTGTGAATGTGTGTGTGTGACTGTGTATGTGAGTATATGTGTGTGTGTGAGTGTGTGGGTGTGAGTATATGTGTGTGTGTGAGTGAGTGTGTGTGAGAGTGTGTGTGTGAATGTTTGTGAGTGAGTGTATATGAGTATGTGAGTGTGTGAGTGTGTGTGTGAGTGTGTGTATGAGTATATGTGTGTGTGTGAGTGTGTGTGTGAGTATATGTGTATGTGAGTGTGTGTGTATATGTGTGTGTATGAGTGTGTGTGACTGTGTGTGTGAGTATGTGTGTGTGTGTGTGTGTGTATATGTGTGTGAGTGTGAGAGAGTATGTGTGTGAGTATATGTATGTGTGTGAGTGTGTCTGAGTGTGTGTGAGAGAGTGTGTGTGTGAGTATATGTGTGTGTCTGAGTGTGTGTGAGAGAGTGTGTGTGTGAGTATATGTGTGTGTGGGTGTGTGTGTGAGTGTGTATGAGTATATGTGTGTGTGGGTGTGTGTGTGTGAGTGTGTGTGAGTGTGTGTGTGTGTGGGTGTGTGTGTGAGTGTGTGTGTGTATATGTGTGTGTGTGTGTGTATGTGTGTGTGAGTGTGTGTGAGAGAGTGTGTGTGTGAGTATATGTGTGTGTGTATATGTGTGTGGGTGTGTGTGTGTATATGTGTGTGTGGGTGTGTGTATGAGTGTGTGTGTGGGTGTGTGTGTGAGTGTGTGTGAGAGAGTGTGTGTGTGAGTATATGTGTGTGTGTATATGTGTGTGGGTGTGTGTGTGTGTATATGTGTGTGTGGGTGTGTGTATGAGTGTGTGTGTGGGTGTGTGTGTGAGTGTGATGCTGTGATATTATCAATGTGGATGTGCCTGGTACAGGTGCAGCTGTGAGTCTGCCTGTGGAACCAGTCAGTTCGGATTATTGCTCTGAACCCTGCAGTATCGAGCACACCTTGGACTCTTTACATTCCAGCCATTACTGTCGACAGAAACCAGAAAGTGTAAGTGCTTTTGTGGTGGGGTGGTAGTGTCCCTGCCTTTGACTCAGGAGATCTGCATTCCAGTCCCACCTCCTGTAAAGGTGTGTACAGTTTGATGTGGAAATATCTCCAGCCTGGAGACCTTTAACAAGCTCTCTCAGACTCGAAGCGGGGAGCTGTTCCAATGTTGTGCTTCCTTCCCATATATTTTTCAGATATTCCCCATTTCTTTGAAGGTTCCTGTTGTATCTGCCCCTCAGACCCAGACACATCAACTCAGCTCGTTGAAAGACTAACTCTTCCCCGTCTCCTCTGGGTCTTTTCCCGACTCCCTCCAAGCTTTGTCTCTCCGCAGAACTGTGTCTCCCTCATCGACTCAATCAAACCCCTCCAGGGATTCAGAACTCCCCAATTCAATCCCATCCCTCCCCCATCCACCAAACCTTCCACACTGCGAGGGGGGAGCAATGCCAGTCCCTCTGTATCTTCCTGAACTGAGGACTGTGTTCCCAGGGATCATTCTGGTCAATGACCCACCACACACCCACACCCCCTTCAGAGAGTGTGTGGGGCCAGGTATTGGACACAGTACTCTGACTGTAACTTAACCTGAGGGCCTCTCTCTCTCTCTCTGTGAATCTTTGTGTGTCTCTTTCTGTCTCTGTCTGTCTCTCTCTCTCTATCTCTGAATATCTGTGTGTGTGTGCGTGTGTCTCGTGCTCTCTGTCTCTCTTTGTCTCTGTCTTTTTGTGTCTCATTCTCTTTCTCTCTGTCTCAGTCTGTCTCTCTCTCTCTCTCTCTCTCTCTCTATCTCTGAAAGTGTGTGCATGTGTGCGTGTGCGTGTGTTGCTCTCTGTGTGTCCCTCTCTGTCTTTGTGTGTGTATATGTGTGTGCCTCATTTTCTCTCTCTCTCTCTCTTTCTATGTCCCTCTCCTTCTCCCTCTCTCTGTGTCTTGCTCTCTCTCTCTCTCTATCTCTTTCTCTCTCTGTCTGTCTGTCTTTCTGTGTCTCACTCTCTCTCTCTGTCTCACTCTCTATCTAGTCTGTGTGTGTTTCCATCTCTCACGGAGTCCAGCTCTCTCTGCAGCTCTCTCCCCCTCTCTCTCTCTTGCTCTTTCTCTCTGTGTGTCTCACTCTCTCTCCTTCTGTGTCCTGAACTCTGTCTCTCTCATGCACTTTCAGACAAGTCTCTCTCTCTCTGTGTATCCAATAGACATTCTCTCTCTCACAGTAACCCCCAAGTTGGCGATTCTTCCAAAAGAGGGGATACCCTTCTGACCTCCACCTGGTTAGGTCCTCTCAGCAAGATACCTATTCCAATAAAGTCACCTCTGACCCCTCTAAACCCCAGGGGATACAGTCCCAGTCTGTTCGGCCTTTCCCCATGAGGCTACCCACCTATCCCAGCCCGTTAAACCTTCCCTGAGCTGCATCCAGTGCATTAACGCCCTGCTGTCAGTGCACTGTCCAGTCCTGTATACTGTACTCCACACACACTCTCACCAATGCCCTGTCTCACTGTAGCGTGACCTCCCTGCACTTGGGTTCAATTCCCCTCATGATAAAAGATTACATTTCTTCAACAAAAGAAAACTGAGGCAGAAAGAGAAAATTGCTGGAGAAACTCAGCAGGTTTGGCAGCATCAGCAGAGAGAGAGAGAGAGAGGGAGAGAGAAACAGAGTAAAGATTTCGGGACTGGATCTGGTCTGGACTGGAAGACTTAACTCTCTCTCTCCTCCACTGAGTTTCTCCAGCAATTTCTGTCTTTGTTCGATATTCTGTCAGCTTTTGGGTATAAACTCTGTGTCCTATGATCTTCTACTCCCTCTGCATCGTCGAGTTCTCTCAGCCCTCAGTGTTTGCAGATGCCTGACAGTTATGGATACACAAGGCAGGGTTTCGTTTGAACAGGATGTGGTGGACAATGTCAGACCAGGAACTGGCTCAGACATGAGTTAGGCCCCAGTTGGAAGGTCGTGTCTACCCCCTCTCTCAGGAAGGAAGGGAGCAGACAGGAGAGAAAATGCAAATGGGGACTCGGAAACGATGTTG
The DNA here is from genome assembly GCF_047496795.1 of Chiloscyllium punctatum. Classification (NCBI taxonomy): domain Eukaryota; kingdom Metazoa; phylum Chordata; class Chondrichthyes; order Orectolobiformes; family Hemiscylliidae; genus Chiloscyllium; species Chiloscyllium punctatum. The sequence goes on from NC_092772.1 coordinate 49,327,364, forward strand.
TCCAGACAGGAAAGGACTGGGGATCAGGAAGGTTGGAGCAGGCTGGACATCCTGTGGGAGACAAGAGACTGGGGAGAGAGTTAATTAAAACGCTGAGGGCCCTGGAGAGGGTGGATAGGACAGAGTGACTCCCCTCGAGGGAATGAAAGGTCACATCACAGGAATGGTATTGGAGCTGAGGACGGGGAACGTCAGGAAGCCACCGTGCGAGAACATGGACAAAGTTATGGATCGTATCACTGGAATATGAAAGGGCCCACAGGATCAGACCATAGGCTAAAATGTGGGATTAGATTCAAGGGCTAGGAGCTAGCTCAACGGGCTGAAGAGCCTTGGTGTCACCTGCTTTACACCCTCCAACCTTGAGAAGATCGACACCATCCAGTGACAAAACAGCCCCCGCTGGATTGGCCCCACACCCACAAACATCCCCTCCCTCCCCCCAACCCACGCTCAGTAACTGCAGTGTGTACCATCCCCTCCCTCCCCCCAACCCACGCTCAATAACAGCAGTGTGTACCATCCCCTCCCTCCCTCCCCCACCGACCCTCAGTAACAGCAGTGTGTACCATCCTCTCCCTCCCCCCACCCTCAGTAACAGCAGTGTGTACCATCCCCTCCCCCCACCACCGACCCTCAGTAACTGCAGTGTGTACCATCCCCTCCCTCCCCCACCGACCCTCAGTAACAGCAGTGTGTACCATCCCCTCCCTCCCCCCACCGACCCTCAGTAACAGCAGTGTGTACCATCCCCTCCCTCCCCCCACCGACCCTCAGTAACAGCAGTGTGTACCATCCCCTCCCTCCCTCCCCCCCACCGACCCTCAGTAACTGCAGTGTGTACCATCCCCTCCCACCCCCCACCCTCAGTAACAGCAGTGTGTACCATCCCCTCCCCCCCCCACCGACCCTCAGTAACTGCAGTGTGTACCATCCCCTCCCTCCCCCCCACCGACCCTCAGTAACTGCAGTGTGTACCATCCCCTCCCTCCCCCACCGACCCTCAGTAACTGCAGTGTGTACCATCCCCTCCCTCCCCCACCGACCCTCAGTAACTGCAGTGTGTACCATCCCCTCCCTCCCCCCCACCGACCCTCAGTAACAGCAGTGTGTACCATCCCCTCCCTCCCCCCCCACCGACCCTCAGTAACAGCAGTGTGTACCATCCCCTCCCTCCCCCCACCGACCCTCAGTAACTGCAGTGTGTACCATCCCCTCCCTCCCCCCACCGACACTCAGTAACAGCAGTGTGTACCATCCCCTCCCTCCCCCCACCGACACTCAGTAACAGCAGTGTGTACCATCCCCTCCCTCCCCCCACCGACGCTCAGTAACAGCAGTGTGTACCATCCCCTCCCTCCCCCCCACCGACACTCAGTAACATCAGTGTGTACCATCCCCTCCCCCCCCACCGACCCTCAGTAACAGCAGTGTGTACCATCCCCCCCCCCCCCACCGACCCTCAGTAACAGCAGTGTGTACCATCCCCTCCCTCCCCCCACCGACACTCAGTAACTGCAGTGTGTACCATCCCCTCCCTCCCCCACCGACCCTCAGTAACATCAGTGTGTACCATCCCCTCCCTCCCCCCACCGACACTCAGTAACAGCAGTGTGTACCATCCCCTCCCTCCCCCCACTGACCCTCAGTAACTGCAGTGTGTACCAACCCCTCCCTCCCCCCCACCGACCCTCAGTAACTGCAGTGTGTACCATCCCCTCCCTCCCTCCCCCACCGACCCTCAGTAACTGCAGTGTGTACCAACCCCTCCCTCCCCCCCACCGACCCTCAGTAACTGCAGTGTGTACCATCCCCTCCCCCCCCCCCCACCGACCCTCAGTAACTGCAGTGTGTACCATCCCCTCCCCCCCCCCCCACCGACCCTCAGTAACTGCAGTGTGTACCAACCCCTCCCTCCCCCCCACCGACCCTCAGTAACAGCAGTGTGTACCATCCCCTCCCTCCCTCCCCCCACCGACCCTCAGTAACAGCAGTATGTACCATCTCTCCCCCCCACTGACGCTCAGTAACAGCAGTGTGTACCATCCCCTCCCTCCCTCCCCCACCGACCCTCAGTAACAGCAGTGTGTACCATCCCCTCCCTCCCCCCACCGACCCTCAGTAACTGCAGTGTGTACCATCCCCTCCCTCCCCCACCGACCCTCAGTAACTGCAGTGTGTACCATCCCCTCCCTCCCCCCCACCGACCCTCAGTAACAGCAGTGTGTACCATCCCCTCCCTCCCCCACCGACCCTCAGTAACTGCAGTGTGTACCATCCCCTCCCTCCCCCCCACCGACACTCAGTAACAGCAGTGTGTACCATCCCCTCCCTCCCCCCCACCGACCCTCAGTAACTGCAGTGTGTACCATCCCCTCCCTCCCCCCCCGACCCTCAGTAACTGCAGTGTGTACCAGCTACAAGATGCCCTGCAGAAACTCACCAAAGACCCTCAGGCAGCACCTTCCAAACCCACGGCCACTTCCATCTAGAAGGACAAGGGGCAGCAGGTACATGGGAACACCCCCCCCACCCCCCTTCAAGATCCCCTCCGAGCCCCTCACCATCCCGACTTGGAAATATATCGGCCGTTCCTTCCTGGGTCAGAATCCTGGGATTCCCTCCCTCAGGGACATTGTGGGTCTACACTACAGCACATGGACTGCAGTGGGTCAGGGAGGCAGCTCACCCCCACCTTCCCAAAGGGGGGGGCGACTAGGGATGGGGCGATAAATACTGGGCCCAGCCAGCGACGTCCACATCCTACGAATAATAAACAAAAATAATACAAAGGTTGTGAGCAAGAAATTTGAATTTAGTTGTGGGGGGATGTTGACCGGGGAGGAATTTAAATTTAGCTCACACAGTTCTTCTGTATGAGACAAAAATGTGCAGTGAGTGTTTCTGTGACTTGGTGGTAATATTATTGAGCTATAATCCAGTGACCCTGGTTAATAGACTGAGGCAGTGCGTTCAAATCCTGCAGTGAGTCGTTAAATCCAATTTAACGAGTGATTATTGCAAAAATCCACTGGTTCTTAGAGTCGGAGAGAGATGTACAGCACGGAAACAGACTCTTCGGCCCAACCCGTCCATGCTGGCCCATATATCCTAACCTAATCTCGTCCCACCTGCCAGCATCCGGCCCATATCCCTCCAAACCCTTCCTATTCATATACCCATCCAAATGTCTCTTAAATGTTGTCATTGTACCAGCCTCCACCACTTCCTCTGGCAGCTCATTCCATACACGCACCACCCTCTGGGTGAAAAAGTTGCCCCTTAGGTCTCTTTTATATCTTTCCCCCCTCACCCTAAACCTATGCCCCTCTAGTTCTGGACTCCCCCACCCCAGGGAAAAGACCTTGTCTATTTACCCTATCCATGCCCCTCATGATTTTATGAACCTCTATAAGGTCACCCCTCAGCCTCCGACGCTCCAGGGAAAACAGCCCCAGATTAGTGTGGTGCTGGAAAAGCACAGCAGGTCAGGCAGCATCCGAGGAGCAGGAACATCGACATTTCGGGCAAAAGGCCTACATCGGGAATGAGGGAGTGGCCCAAGGGGGCTGAGAGATAAATAGGAGGGTTGGGGGTAGGGGTGGCTGGGAATGTGATGGGTAGATGCAGGTGAGCAATAGGTCGGAGTGGAGGGTGGAGCAGATAGATGGGAAAGAAGATGAACAGGTCAAGAGGGCAGTGCTGAGTTGGAGGGTTGGATCTGGGATAAGGTGGGGGGAGGGGAGATGGGAAAACTGGTGAAATCCACATTGATCCCGTGTGGTTGGGGGGGGGTCCCCAAGGTAGTCTTCCTCCAGGCGTTGGGTGGCTGGGATTTGACGATGGAGGAGGCCCAGGTCTTTGGGAGAATGGGAGGGGAAGTTGAAGTGTTCAGCCACGGGACAGTGGGGGTGTCGGGTGCGTGTGTTCTGGAGATGTCCCCTGAAATGTTCCGGAACGTTCCAGTGTCTTGTCTCCCCAGTGTAGAGGAGACCACATCGAGAGCTACAAGCAGACAGTGCGCGATACCATAAAAGGCAGAATTTGTATTGGGGTAGAATTGGCCTGAATACCATCCCCAGGATATTCAGAATCATCGAGATGTTTACCAGATGAAGGGACACCTTTTTTTGGAAAGAGCTATCTGACCTTTGTGCCCCCAACAACTACAGGAATGGATGCCCATCGCCACCCTGCCGTAGACATGTCTACACCTGGTTGGATCTGATCGATCTACTGGTGGGCATCGGAGACCCTCCCAAAAGGGCACAAAGGTGTCTAAGTACAAGAGTCATTGCAACCCCACCCTCAGGGTCAGAAACTCAAGACCAACCACGTACAAGAGGAGCGACCTCTGGGACCACTGGGAGAAGACCAGACAATCATTACCGGGTGGATCACGGCTGAGTCCAGTGGGATATGATCGTGATGAAGGGCTTTATTCTGAAACGCTGATGTTCCTGCTCCTCGGATGCTGCCTGACCTGCTGTGCTTTTCCAGCACCACACTCACGACTCTAATCTCCAGTATCTGCAGTCCCCACTTTCTCCTGGGATGTGATCAACGAGGTAAAAACAATGACTGCAGATGCTGGAAACCAGATTCTGGATTAGTGGTGCTGGAAGAGCACAGCAGTTCAGGCAGCATCCGAGGAGCAGCGAAATCGACGTTTCAGGCAAAAGCCCTTCATCAGGAATAAAGGCAGTGAGCCTGAAGCGTGGAGAGATAAACTAGTGGAGGGTGGAGGGTGGGTAGAGAGTAGCATAGAGTACAATAGGTGAGTGGGGGAGGGGATGAAGGTGATAGGTCAAGGAGGAGAGGGTGGAGTGGATAGGTGGAAAAGGAGATAGGTCTCCTCTACATTGGGGAGACTGGGCGCCTCCTAGCAGAGCGCTTTAGGGAACATCTCCGGGACACCCGCACCAATCAACCACACCGCCCCGTGGCCCAACATTTCAACTCCCCCTCCCACTCTGCCGAGGACATGGAGGTCCTGGGCCTCCTTCACCGCCGCTCCCTCACCACCAGACGCCTGGAGGAAGAACGCCTCATCTTCCGCCTCGGAACACTTCAACCCCAGGGCATCAATGTGGACTTCAACAGTTTCCTCATTTCCCCTTCCCCCACCTCACCCTAGTTCCAAACTTCCAGCTCAGTTACTGTCTCCTTGACTTGCCCGACCTGCCTATCTTCTTTTCCACCTATCCACTCCACCCTCTCCTCCCTGACCTATCACCTTCATCCCCTCCCCCACTCACCCATTGTACTCTATGCTACTTTCTCCCCACCCCCACCCTCCTCTAGCTTATCTCTCCATGCTTCAGGCTCACTGCCTTTATTCCTGATGAAGGGCTTTTGCCCGAAACGTCGATTTCGAAGCTCCTTGGATGCTGCCTGAACTGCTGTGCTCTTCCAGCACCACTAATCCAGAATGGGATGTGATCATCCTGAGTAAAGTTAAAGCACACAGTAGTTGATAAGAGTTATAGTGCAAATTGTCGTGCTTGTAGAGTATTTTATTGTTGTGATATTAATTGAGTTATAGGGAGAGGCTGAATAGGCTGGGGCTGTTTTCCCTGGAGCGTCGGAGGCTGAGGGGTGACCTTATAGAGGTTTATAAAATCATAAGGGACATGGATAGGATAAATAGTCAAGGTCTTTTCCCTGGGGTCGGGGAGTGCAGAACTAGAGGGGCATAGGTTTAGGGTGAGAGGGGAAAGATTTAACAGGGACCTGAGGGGCAACTTTTTCACACAGAGGGTGGTACGTGTACGGAATGAGCTGCCAGAGGAAGTGGTGGAGGGTGGTACAATGACAACATTTAAAAGGCATTTGGATGGATAGGAAGGGTTTAGAGGGGTATGGGCCCAAGAGCTGGCAAATGGGACTGGATTAGGTTAGGGAATCTGGGTTGGCATGAACGGGTTGGACCGAAAGGTTTGTACATCTCTCTGACTCTAATTGTATTAAGTAAATAAATACAATTGTTTATTATTATTAAGGGTCGACCTGCAGCTTCTTTGCTCAATGTGAGAGCTAAAACACACTGGGCAGTGGGCACAACAAGGGTGACAGTTTTGGGATCAGTGTTTCGCAGACATAAAATGGAGATAAGGGGGAAATGAAAGGGTTATGAATCTGTGGAATTCAATCAGTCCAGAGGGCGATGGTTGTGGGAGAGACTGAATTTGTAACAAGAGAGATATCCAGCACAGGAACAGGCCATTCGGCCCTCCAATCCTGTGCTGACCATCGTGCCCGAACTAAACGGAAAAACAAACCTCCTGCCCTTATTCCCTCCCTGTCCCTGCATTCTCCCTCCCTATCCATGTAACCATCCAGATGCCTCTTCAATGTCCCTAACGTTCCCGCTTCCCTCAACTCTCCAGCAGTACGTTCCAGGCTCCTACTCCTCTCTGTGTGAAAACCTTCCCTCATACGTCTCCTTACACTTCCACCCCCCCCCCCCCCCCTCCTCCCCCTGGTCACTTTGAACCAGTGCCCTCCCCCCCACCACTTTGTAATTGACACAGAGTGGTGTAGCCGTCTATCAGGTCTCCTTCATCCAGTGTACAAACTTAAAAAAATCACACGACTCCAGGTTCCAGCCCAACTGGTTTATTTGGAAGGAGAGAGTGAGGACTGCAGATGCTGGAGATCAGAATCGAGAGAGTGGTGCTGGAAAAGCACAGCAGGTCAGGCAGCATCCGAGGAGCAGGAGAATCGACGTTTCAGGTATAAGCCCTTCCTCAGGAATAGAGGCATTTGGAAACAACTAACTTTCGGAGTGCTGCTCATTGGTCAGGTAGCAGAAACATAAGGCACAGAATTTATAGCAACCGACTACAGAGTCATCCAACTGGAATGATGTGTTGAACAAACTGCTGGCTTTCCAGTGAGACCAGTCACAGTCTGTTGATGCTCTCCTCACAGCCCAGTGCCCTTGAGACCAGCCACGCAGAGGAAAGCAGGGGAGTTTACATTGTCACACGAGGTGAGAGTGCAGCTGAGGCCGAGATCTCAGAGCGATGAACGTTTACTTTGGATTAGTGGTGCTGGAAGAGCACAGCAGTTCAGGCAGCATCCAACGAGCAGCGAAATCGACGTTTCGGGCAAAAGCCCGTCATCAGGAATAAAGGCAGTGAAGTCTGAAGCATGGAGAGATAAGCTAGAGGAGGGTGGGGGTGGGGAGAAAATAGCATAGAGTACAATGGGTGAGTGGGGGAGGGGATGAAGGTGATAGGTCAAGGAGGAGAGGGTGGAGTGGATAGGTGGAAAAGAAGATAGGCAGGTCGGACAAGTCCGGACAAGTCAAGGAGACAGTGCTGAGCTGGAAGTTTGAAACTAGGATGAGGTGGGGGAAGGGGAAATGAGGAAGCTGTTGAAGTCCACATTGATGCCCTGGGGTTGAAGTGTTCCGAGACGGAAGATGAGGCGTTCTTCCTCCAGGCGTCTGGTGGTGAGGGAGCGGCGGTGAAGGAGGCCCAGGACCTCCATGTCCTCGGCAGAGTGGGAGGGGGAGTTGAAATGTTTGGCCACGGGGCGGTTTGGTTGATTGGTGCGGGTGTCTCTGAGATGTTCCCTAAAGTGCTCTGGTAGGAGGCGCCCAGTCTCCCCAATGTAGAGGAGACCACATCGGGAGCAACGGATACAATAAATGATATTAGTGGATGTGCAGGTAAAACTTTGATGGATGTGGAAGGCTCCTTTAGGGCCTTGGATAGAGGTGAGGGAGGAGGTGTGGGTGCAGGTTTTACAGTTCCTGCGGTGGCAGGGGAAAGTGCCAGAATGGGAGGGTGGGTCGTAGGGGGGTGTGGACCTGACCAGGTAGTCACGGAGGGAACGGTCTTTGCGGAAGGCGGAAAGGGGTGGGGAGGGAAATATATCCCTGGTCGTGGGGTCTGTTTGGAGGTGGCGGAAATGTCGGCAGATGATTTGGTTTATGCGAAGGTTTGTAGGGTGGAAGGTGAGGACCAGGGGCGTTCTGTCCTTGTTACGGTTGGAGGGGTGGGGTTTGAGGGCAGAGGTGCGGGATGTGGACGAGATGTGTTGGAGGGCATCTTTAACCACGTGGGAAGGGAAATTGTGGTCTCTAAAGAAGGAGGCCATCTGGTGTGTTCTGTGGTGGAACTGGTCCTCCTGGGAGCAGATACGGCGGAGGCAGAGTAATTGGGAATACGGGATGGCATTTTTGCAAGAGGTAGGGTGGGAAGAGGTGTAATCCAGGTAGCTGTGGGAGTCGGTGGGTTTGTAAAAAATGTCAGTGTCAAGTCGGTCGTCATTAATGGAGATGGAGAGGTCCAGGAAGGGGAGGGAGGTGTCAGAGATGGTCCAGGTAAATTTAAGGTCAGGGTGGAATGTGTTGGTCAAGTTGATGAATTGCTCAACCTTCTCACGGGAGCACGAGGTGGCGCCAATGCAGTCATCAATGTAGCGGAGGAAGAGGTGGGGAGTGGTGCCGGTGTAATTACGGAAGATCAACTGTTCTACGTAGCCAACAAAGAGACAGGCATAGCTGGGGCCCATACGTGTGCCCATGGCTACCCCTTTGGTCTGGAGGAAGTGGGAGGATTCAAAGGAGAAATTGTTAAGGGTGAGGACCAGTTCGGCCAAACGAATGAGAGTGTCGGTGGAAGGGTACTGTTGGGGACGTCTGGAGAGGAAAAAACGGAGGGCTTGGAGGCCCTGGTCATGGCGGATGGAGGTGTAGAGGGATTGGATATCCATGGTGAAGATGAGGCATTGGGGGCCGGGGAAACGGAAGTCTTGGAGGAGGTGGAGGGCGTGGGTGGTGTCTCGAACGTATGTGGGGAGTTCCTGGACTAGGGGGGATAGGACAGTGTCGAGGTAGGTAGAGATGAGTTCAGTGGGGCAGGAGCATGCTGAGACAATGGGTCGGCCAGGGTGGTCAGGCTTGTGGATCTTGGGGTAGCCATGGGCACACGTATGGGCCCCAGCTATGCCTGTCTCTTTGTTGGCTACGTAGAACAGTTGATCTTCCGTAATTACACCGGCACCATTCCCCACCTCTTCCTCCGCTACATTGATGACTGCATTGGCGCCACCTCGTGCTCCCGCGAGGAGGTTGAGCGATTCATCAACTTCACCAACACATTCCACCCTGACCTTAAATTTACCTGGACCATCTCTGACACCTCCCTCCCCTTCCTGGACCTCTCCATCTCCATTAGTGATGACCGACTTGACACTGACATTTTTTACAAACCCACCGACTCCCACAGCTACCTGGATTACACCTATTCCACCCTACCTCCTGCAAAAATGCCATCTCGTATTCCCAATTCCTCCACCTCCGCCGGATCTGCTCCCAGGAGGACCAGTTCCACCACAGAACACACCAGATGGCCTCCTTCTTTAGAGACTGCAATTTCCCTTCCCATGTGGTTAAAGATGCCCTCCAATGCATCTCGTCCACATCCCACACCTCCGCCCTCAGACCCCACCCCTCCAACCGTAACAAGGACAGAACGCCCCTGGTGCTCACCTTCCACCCGACCAACCTTCGCAAAAACCAAATCATCTGCCGACATTTCCGCCACCTCCAAACAGACCCCACGACCAGGGATATATTTCCCTCCCCACCCCTTTCTGCCTGCCGCAAAGACCGTTCCCTCCGTGACTACCTGGTCAGGTCCACACCCCCCTACGACCCACCCTCCCATTCTGGCACTTTCCCCTGCCACCGCAGGAACTGTAAAACCTGTGCCCACACCTCCTCCCTCACCTCTATCCAAGGCCCTAAAGGAGCCTTCCACATCCATCAAAGTTTTACCTGCACATCCACCAATATCATTTATTGTATCCGTTGCTCCCGATGTGGTCTCCTCTACATTGGGGAGACTGGGCACCTCCTAGCAGAGCGCTTTAGGGAACATCTCCGGGACACCCGCACCAATCAACCACACCGCCCCGTGGCCCAACATTTCAACTCCCCCTCCCACTCTGCCGAGGACATGGAGGTCCTGGGCCTCCTTCACCGCCGCTCCCTCACCACCAGACGCCTGGAGGAAGAACGCCTCATCTTCCGCCTCGGAACACTTCAACCCCAGGGCATCAATGTGGACTTCAACAACTTCCTCATTTCCCCTTCCCCCACCTCACCCCAGTTCCAAACTTCCAGCTCAGTTACTGTCTCCTTGACTTGTCCTACCTGCCTATCTTCTTTTCCACCTATCCACTCCACCCTCTCCTCCATGACCTATCACCTTTATCTCCTCCCCCACTCACCTATTGTACTCTATGCTACTCTCTCCCCACCCCCACCCTCCTCTAGCTTATCTCTCCACGCTTCAGGCTCACTGCCTTTATTCCTGATGAAGGGCTTTTGCCCGAAACGTCGATTTCAAAGCTCCTTGGATGCTGCCTGAACTGCTGTGCTCTTCCAGCACCACCAATCCAGAATCTGGTTTCCAGCATCTGCAGTCGTTGTTTTTAACCTAGATTTTTTTTCGCTCACGGTTACGCTTTTGTTCCAGCGTTGGAGACTGACAGCCCCTTTTGGAAGCAGCTTACCCTCCCAGCGGAAGTGCAGACGGTATTTTGAACTCACTAAACCTGTTCTTCCAAACCCCCCGGGTTCCGGTTTCGCAAGGTTGCGGAGTTGAAACCAGGGAGTGACTGGTGGTGGGGGTGTGGACAGGGTGGACCTTCCACACACACACACACATACTGCTGCTACCTTCTGAGTGTCCCCAAACTGAGCTCACCACCCACATGGAACGTGGTATTGGCTTGGCGTACATCAACTGAGTGTTAGACTCCTTCACTCGGCAGTGCTGCGCGTTCGTTCGGGAGGAGATTGTGTACATTCATTGGTGTGTGTGAGTGTGTGAGTGTGTGTGTGTGTGTGTGAGAGTGTGAGAGTGTGTGTGTGTGTGTGTGTGTGTGTGTGTGTGTGTGAGTGTGTGTGTGTGTGTGTGTGTGTGTGTGTCTCTGAGAGGACGGGGACTGCACTCACTGAACACCAAGCAGGCAAGTATTTCACTGGGATTTTGGGACTGGGTGAGGTCAATGCAACTTTCTGCCCTTCCTTTCGTTCACTGAGAGTCTCCAACCCTGCGTCACTGCCTCCCTGACCTATCTCTCATTCCTGAAGAAGGGCTCATGCCCGAAACGTCGATTCTCCTGCTCCTTGGATGCTGCCTGACCTGCTGCGCTTTTCCAGCAACACATTTTTAAGCTCTGATCTCCAGCATCTGCAGTCCTCACTTTCTCCTATTTCTCAGCCCCACCATTCTCCCCCCCAACCCGACAATTCCCCCCCCCTAACCCCGACAATTCCCCCCCACCCCTACAATCATCCCCCCCTCCCAGTATACCTCCAAATACCCTTTGCTCCCTGTTACAGCTCCCATTTAAATTACTTCCACTGCCTTCTTAGTCATAGAGCCATGTACAGCACAGAAACAGACCCTTCGGCCCAACTCCTCCATACTGACCAGGCTTCACAAACTGGAATGCGGGTCGTTTTGCAATAACGCGCATTTTGTCTCCGTAACGTGATTGACAAGCGATTGAATGTTGAAAGCGTGTGTTGGCTGTAACGTCAATACAGCTGTTTATAAAGCGCGGTTTTACTATAACACAGGTCTGCACAAGAACACAACTGTTCTGTTACAGAACTACGCTGTCGTCCCACGCAGAGTCACAGTGATGTACAGCACAGAAACAGACCCTTCGGTCCAACTCGTCAATGCCGACCCTAATCCCAAACTAATCCAGTCCCATTTGCCAGCACTTGGCCCATATCCCTCCAAACCCCTTCCTATTCATGTCCCCATCCAGATGCCTTTTAAATGTTGTCATTGTACCAGCCTCCACCACATCCTCTGGCAGCTCATTCCATACACGTACCACCCTCTGGGTGAAAAAGTTGCCCCTTAGTTCCCTTTTATATCTTTCCCCTCTCACCCTAAACCTATGCCCCTCTAGTTCTGGACTCCCCCACCCCAGGGAAAAGACCTTGTCGATTTGCCCTATCTATGCCCCTCATGATTTTATAAACCTCTATAAGGTCACCCCTCAGGTTGGAGTGCAGGTTCATAGCTCCTTGAAAGTGGAGTCACAGGTAGATAGGATAGTGAAGGCAGCGTTTGGTATGCTTTCCTTTATTGGTCAGAGTATTGAGTACAGGAGTTGGGAGGTCATGTTGCGACTGTACAGGACATTGGTTAGGCCACTGTTGGAATATTGTGTTCAATTCCAGACCCCCTGCTATAAGAAGGATGTTGTGAAACTTGAAAGGGTTCAGAAAAGATTTACAAGGATGTTGCCAGGGTTGGAGGGTTTGAGCTACAGGGAGAGGCTGAACAGGCTGGGGCTGTTTTCCCTGGAGCGTCGGAGGCTGAGGGGTGACCTTATACAGGTTTATAAAATCATGAGGGGCATGGATAGGGTAAATAGACAAGGTCTTTTCCCCCTGGGGTGGGGGAGTCCAGAACTAGAGGGGCATAGGTTTAGGGTGAGAGGGGAAAGATATAAAAGGGACCTAAGGGGCAACGTTTTCACCCAGAGGGTGGTACGTGTATGGAATGAGCTGCCAGAGGAAGTGGTGGAGGGTGGTACAATGACAGCATTTAAAAGGCATCTGGATGGGGACATGAATAGGAAGGGGTTTGGAGGGATATGGGCCGGGTGCTGGGAAGGGGCAGTATGGGGTGTCTTGGTGGCTCAGTGGTTAGCACTGCTGCCTCACGGTGCTAGGGACATGGGTTCAATCCCACCCTCGGTTGACTGTTGGTGTGGAGTTTGCACATTCTCCCCATGTCTCCGGTTTCCACCCACAGTCTGAAGGTGTGTAGGTTAGGGTAGACTAGGGCATGGGAAATTGTCTATGGCATCCAGGGATGTGCAGGTTAGGATGGATTGGCCACGGGGAATTGTCCCATAGTGCCCCGGGATGTGAGGTTAGGGTGGATTAGTTGGGGGTAAATGTAGAGTAATAGGGGAATGGGTCTGGGTGGGCTACTCTTCAGAGGGTTGGTGTGGATATGTTGTTTAAACGCTGCCAGGATTCGATGATTCTAATGAGCACATCTGATTTATCTCATCACAGAGCAACAACGAGGGAAAGTGAAAGTGAGCGTGTTCAATTCATGGGGAGTCTGACCTGTCTGTTTGTTTTCACCGGTAAGGTTCTCTTTAACCAATAAGGTATATCACCGTCCCCTTCAACCAATAAGGTAAATCACCGTCCCCTTTAACCAATAAGGTATATCACCGTCCCCTTTAACTGGTAAGGTATATCACCGTCCCCTTTAACCAGTAAGGTATATCACCGTCCCCTTTAACCGATAGGGTATATCTCTGTCCCCTTTAACTGGTAAGGTGTATCTCTGTCCCCTTTAACCAATAGGGTATATCTCTGACCCCTTTAACCGATAGGATATATCTCTGTCCCATTTAACCGATAAGGTGTATCTCTGTCCCTTTTAACCAATAGGCTATATCTCTGTCCCCTTTAACTGGTAAGGTTATTTCTGTCCCCTTTAACCGATAGGGTATATCTCTGTCCCCTTTAACCGGTAAGGTTATTTCTGTCCCCTTTAACCGATAGGGTATATCTCTGTCCCCTTTAACCAGTAAGGTTATTTCTGTCCCCTTTAACCAATAGGGTATATCTCTGTCCCCTTTAACTGGTAAGGTGTATCTCTGTCCCCTTTATCCAATAGGGTATATCTCTGACCCCTTTATCCGATAGGATATATCTCTGTCCCCTTTAACCAGTAAGGTATATCTCTGTCCCCTTTAAACAACAGGGTATATCACTGTCCCCTTTAACTGGAAAGGTGTATCTCTGTCCCCTTTAACCAATAGAATATATCTCGATCCCCTTTAACTGGTAAGGTGTATCTCTGTCCCCTTTAAACGATAGGGTATATCTCTGTCCCCTTTAACCGATAGGGTATATCTCTGTCCCCTTTAACCAGTAAGGTGTATCTCTGTCCCCTTTAACCAATAGGGTATATCTCTGTCCCCTTTATACGATAGGGTATATCTCTGTCCCCTTTAATTGAGAGGGTATATCACTATTCCATTTAACCGATAAGGTGTATCTCTGTCCCCTTTAACCAATAGGCTATATCTATGTCCCCTTTAACCAGTAAGGTATATCTCTGTCCCCTTTAAACGATAGGGTATATCTCTGTCCCCTTGAACCAGTAGGGTATAACTCTGTCGCCTTTAACTGATAGGGTATATCTATGTCCCCTTTAACCGATAGAGTATATCTCTGTCCCCGTTAGCTGGTAATGTGTATCTCTGTCCCCTTTAACCGATACGATATATCGCTGTCCCCTTTAACCAGTAAGGTGTATCACTGTCCCCTTTAACTGATAGGGTATATCACTGTCCCCTTTAACCAGTAAGGTGTATCACTGTCCCCTTTAACTGATAGGGTATATCACTATTCCCTTTAACCGGTAAGGTGTATCTCTGTCCCCTTTAACCGATAGGGTATATCTCTGTCCCCTTTAATTGTTTAGGTGTATCTCTGTCCCCTTTAACCAATCGGGTATATCTCTGTCCCCTTTAACCGATAGGATATATCTCTGTCCCCTTTAACCGAGAGAGTATGAATCTGTCCCCTTTAACCGGGAAGGTGTATCTCTGTCCCCTTTAACCAATAGGGTATATCTCTGTCCCTTTTAACTGGTAAGGTGTATCTCTGTCCCCTTTAACCAATAGGGTATCTCTCCGTCCCCTTTAGCTGAGAGGGTATATCTCTGTCCCCTTTAACCGATAGGGTATATCTCTGTCCCCTTTAACTGATAGGGTATATCTCTGTCCCCTTTAACCGATAGGGTATATCTCTGTCCCCTTTAACTGGTAAGATGTATCTCTGTCCCCTTTAGCCGAGAGGGTATATCTCTGTCCCCTTTAGCCGAGAGAGTATGTCTCTGTCCCCTTTAACCGGTAAGGTATATCTCTGTCCCATTTAGCTGAGAGGGTATATCTCTGTCCCCTTTAACCGGTAAGGTGTATCACTGTCCCCTTTAACCGATAGAGTATATCACTGTCCCCTTTAACCGGTAAGGTATATCTCTGTCCCCTTTAGCCGATAGGGTATATCTCTGTCCCCTTTAATTGTTTAGGTGTATCTCTGTCCTCTTTAACCGATAGGATTTATCTCTGTCCTCTTTAGCCGAGAGGGTATGTCTTCGTCCCCTTTAACTGACAGGATTTTTTTCTGTCCCCTTTAAATGGTAAGGTATATCTCTGTCCCCTTTAGCCTATTGGGTATATCTCTGTCCCCTTTAACCAATAAGCTATATCTCTGTCCCCTTTAGCCGGTAAGGTATATCTCTGTCCTCTTTAACCAATAGGGTATATCTCTGTCCTCTTTAACCAGTAAAGGGGGGTAAAGATCGGAGAGGAGGGAGTCTCCCTCACTGCTGATGCTCTGCACCACCACCAGGAGGAGCAGTTTCCCTTTCTGGGACCAGTTGAACCCTTGAAGCACATCCAACCCTTTGATTGGACGATCACTTGATCCCTTTACGCCCGACGGATGTTTGATCGATTCCGTGCAGCGTGCCCTCGTGATCTCACCTCGAGATCCCGGAGTGCCTGAGGGCAATTCATTTCTCATCTGCGAGGGGTGGGTGACAGGGATGGGGGGAGGTTGGAAACCGGTAATGGGCTTAACCTGAGGGTGTGGGGTGACATTGAGAAGGTGAGCACACTAGGTCAGGGCTGAATGGCCTGGTCTTGTGCAATGATGGAGTCACAGGGTCGTACAGCACAGAATCAGGCTCTTCGGCCCATCTCGTCCATGCTGACCCAGATATCCCAACTTAATCCAGTCCCATTTGCCAGCACCCGGCCCCTATCCCTCCAAACCCCTTCCTATTCAAATACCCATCCAGATGCCTTTTAAATGTTGCAATTGTACCTCCACCACTTCCTCTGGCAGCTCATTCCATACACGTACCACCCTCTGGGTGAAAAAGTTGCCCCTTAGGTCTCTTTTAAATCTTTCCCATCTCACCCTAAAGCTATGTCCCTCTAGTTCTGGACTCCCCCACCCCAGGGAAAAGACCTTGTCTGTTTACCCTATCCGTGCCCCTCATGATTTTATAAACCTCTATAAGGTCACCCCTCAGCCTCTGACGCTCCAGGGAAAACAGCTCCAGCCTGTTCAGCCTCTCCCTGTAGCTCAAACCCTCCAACTCTGGCAACCTCCTTGTAAATCTCTTCTGAACCCTTTCAAGGTTTGGAGGTGTCGGTGTTGGACTGGGGTGGACAAAGTTAAAAATCACACAACACCCGGTTATAGTCCGACCGGTTTATTCGGAAGCACTAGCTTTTGGAGCACTGCTCCTTCATCAGGTTGTGAGTGGGGCAGGATCATAGGACACAGAATTTATCGTAAAAATTCCAGGATATTGTAAAAAACTGTGCGCTGTAAATTCTGTCTCCTATAATCCTGTCGCGCGAGCAGCCTGATGAAGGAGCAGCGCTCCGAAAGCTTGTCCAGATATCTCTCACTGGCTGAAAGTACAGCAATCCGATGAAATCTTTCGGCAGCCAAAATGGTGTTAAATTAATTTAGGTGGGAAAAATTTCACCAATCTCGTAAAAGCACAAATCCTCTTTGGAGTTTCGGTTAGTGCAAACAAGTCTCTCGTCAAAGCACGGTGGCGTAAAGCGAATTTTTGCAAAGGGTGTATCTGTACTTACAAATAAACCTGTTAAACCCTTTCAAGTTTCACAACGTCCTTCCTGAAGCAGAGAGAGCAGAATTAAACGCTATATTCCAACAGTGTCCTCACCAAGGTCCTGTACGGCAACAACATGACATCTAAACTACTGAATGGTCTAGTAAGGGTATATTCTGGTCACCGCATTATAGGAAGGATGTGGAAACTTTGGAAAGGGTGCAGAGGAGATTTACCAGGATGGTGCCTGGTCGGGAGGGAGGGTCTTATGAGGAAAGGCTGAGGGATTTGAGGCTGTTTTCATTAGAGCAAAGAAGGTTGAGAGGTGACTAATGGAGACGTACAAGATAATCAGAGGGTTAGATCGGGTGGACAGGGAGAACCTTGTTCCTCGGATGGTGATGGTCAGCACGAGGGAACATAGCTTTAAATTGAGGGGTGATAGATATAGGACAGATGTCAGAGGTAGTGTCTTTACTCAGAGAGTAGGAGGGGTGTGGAACGCACTGCTTGCAACAGTAGTTGACTCACCAACTTTAAGGGCGTTTAAATGGTCATTGGGTAGACATATGGATGAGAATGGAATAGTGTAGGGTAGATGGGCTTCAGATCTGTATTCCTGATGAAGGGCTTTGGCCCGAAACCTCGATTTTCCTGCCCCTCGGATGCTGCCTGACCTGCTGTGCTTTTCCAGCACCACTCTAATCTAGACTCTGGTTTCCAGCATCTGCAGTCCTTGTTTTTACCTTCAGATTGGTTCCACAGGTCAGCACAACAGAGGGCCGAAGGGCCTGGACTGCACTGAAATGCTCTATGTTCTATCAGTACTCACTGCTCAGACTGAACATGGTTTACTCTCTCAATTTCTCTCCCTCCCCCTCCCTCTCTCTCTCTCCCTCCCACTCTCTCTCTCTCTCTCTCTATCTCTCGCTCACTCCCTGTCTCTCTCTCTCTGTTTGTTTGTCTCTCCCTCTCTGTCTCTCTCTCTCTCTCTCTCTCTCCCTCTCTGTCTCTCTCTCTCTCCCTCTCTCTCTCTCTGTCTCTGTCTCCCTCTCCCTCTCTCCCTCTCTCTCTCTCCCTCTCTGTCTCTCTCTATCTCTCTCCCTCTCTCTCTCCCTCTCTCCCTCTGTCTCTCCCTCTCCCTCTCTCTCCCTCTCCCTCTCTCCCTCTCTCCCCCCTCTCCCTCCCTCTCTCTCTCTCTCTCTCCCTCTCCCTCTCTCTCCCTCTCTCTCTCTGTCTCTCTGTCTCTCTCCCCCCCTCTCTCTCTCTGTCTCTCCCTCTCTCTCTCTCCCTCTCTCTCTGTGGGTCTCCCTCTCTCTTTCTCTCCCTCTCCCTCTCTCTCTCTCCCTCTCTCTCTCTCCCTCTCCCTCTCTCTCTCCCTCTCTCTCTGTGGGTCTCTCTCCCTCTCTCTCTCTCTCTGCCTCTCTCGGTATCCCACAGTTCCCTGGGTGCTGCATTGCTCTGGACAGTCTCCAGTTGGGATCACTGTGGAAAGGGACCCAGTACAGAGTGGGGTGGGCTGGAACACCACACTGTCTGTGGCCAATGATTCCGAGCTGTACTCCGTCATCTGGCTGGATCCGTCCAGGA